>NC_134361.1:232826700-232874200 GCF_048569485.1 Anomaloglossus baeobatrachus
GCAGGAGGAATGTTCGGGTGTAATGTGACAGACACATGCGGTTTCCTCCATGGCAGGCATGTTGGAGGCGGTTTCCTCCATGGCAGGCATGTTGGAGGCGGTTTCCTCCATGGCAGGCATGTTGGAGGCGGTTTCCTCCATGGCAGGCATGTTGGAGGCGGTTTCCTCCATGGCAGGCATGTTGGAGGCGGTTTCCTCCATGGCAGGCATGTTGGAGGCGGTTTCCTCCATGGCAGGCATGTTGGAGGCGGTTTCCTTCATGGCAGGCATGTTGGAGGCGGTTTCCTCCATGGCAGGCATGTTGGAGGCGGTTTCCTCCATGGCAGGCATGTTGGAGGCGGTTTCCTCCATGGCAGGCATGTTGGAGGCGGTTTCCTCCATGGCAGGCATGTTGGAGGCGGTTTCCTCCATGGCAGGCATGTTGGAGGCGGTTTCCTCCATGGCAGGCATGTTGGAGGCGGTTTCCTCCATGGCAGGCATGTTGGAGGCGGTTTCCTCCATGGCAGGCATGTTGGAGGCGGTTTCCTCCATGGCAGGCATGTTGGAGGCGGTTTCCTCCATGGCAGGCATGTTGGAGGCGGTTTCCTGCATGGCAGGCATGTTGGAGGCGGTTTCCTCCATGGCAGGCATGTTGGAGGCGGTTTCCTCCATGGCAGGCATGTTGGAGGGGGTTTCCTCCATGGCAGGCATGTTGGAGGCGGTTTCCTGCATGGCAGGCATGTTGGAGGCGGTTTCCTCCATGGCAGGCATGTTGGAGGCGGTTTCCTCCATGGCAGGCATGTTGGAGGCGGTTTCCTCCATGGCAGGCATGTTGGAGGCGGTTTCCTCCATGGCAGGCATGTTGGAGGCGGTTTCCTCCATGGCAGGCATGTTGGAGGCGGTTTCCTCCATGGCAGGCATGTTGGAGGCGGTTTCCTCCATGGCAGGCATGTTGGAGGCGGTTTCCTCCATGGCAGGCATGTTGGAGGCGGTTTCCTCCAGGGCAGGCATGTTGGAGGCGGTTTCCTCCAGGGCAGGCATGTTGGAGGCGGTTTCCTCCATGGCAGGCATGTTGGAGGCGGTTTCCTCCATGGCAGGCATGTTGGAGGCGGTTTCCTCCATGGCAGGCATGTTGGAGGCGGTTTCCTCCATGGCAGGCATGTTGGAGGCGGTTTCCTCCATGGCAGGCATGTTGGAGGCGGTTTCCTCCATGGCAGGCATGTTGGAGGCGGTTTCCTCCATGGCAGGCATGTTGGAGGCGGTTTCCTCCATGGCAGGCATGTTGGAGGCGGTTTCCTCCATGGCAGGCATGTTGGAGGCGGTTTCCTCCATGGCAGGCATGTTGGAGGCGGTTTCCTCCATGGCAGGCATGTTGGAGGCGGTTTCCTCCATGGCAGGCATGTTGGAGGCGGTTTCCTGCATGGCAGGCATGTTGGAGGCGGTTTCCTCCATGGCAGGCATGTTGGAGGCGGTTTCCTCCATGGCAGGCATGTTGGAGGCGGTTTCCTCCATGGCAGGCATGTTGGAGGCGGTTTCCTCCATGGCAGGCATGTTGGAGGCGGTTTCCTGCATGGCAGGCATGTTGGAGGCGGTTTCCTCCATGGCAGGCATGTTGGAGGCGGTTTCCTCCATGGCAGGCATGTTGGAGGCGGTTTCCTCCATGGCAGGCATGTTGGAGGCGGTTTCCTCCATGGCAGGCATGTTGGAGGCGGTTTCCTCCATGGCAGGCATGTTGGAGGCGGTTTCCTCCATGGCAGGCATGTTGGAGGCGGTTTCCTCCATGGCAGGCATGTTGGAGGCGGTTTCCTCCATGGCAGGCATGTTGGAGGCGGTTTCCTGCATGGCAGGCATGTTGGAGGCGGTTTCCTCCATGGCAGGCATGTTGGAGGCGGTTTCCTCCATGGCAGGCATGTTGGAGGCGGTTTCCTCCATGGCAGGCATGTTGGAGGCGGTTTCCTCCATGGCAGGCATGTTGGAGGCGGTTTCCTCCATGGCAGGCATGTTGGAGGCGGTTTCCTCCATGGCAGGCATGTTGGAGGCGGTTTCCTCCATGGCAGGCATGTTGGAGGCGGTTTCCTCCATGGCAGGCATGTTGGAGGCGGTTTCCTCCATGGCAGGCATGTTGGAGGCGGTTTCCTCCATGGCAGGCATGTTGGAGGCGGTTTCCTCCATGGCAGGCATGTTGGAGGCGGTTTCCTGCATGGCAGGCATGTTGGAGGCGGTTTCCTGCATGGCAGGCATGTTGGAGGCGGTTTCCTCCATGGCAGGCATGTTGGAGGCGGTTTCCTCCATGGCAGGCATGTTGGAGGCGGTTTCCTCCATGGCAGGCATGTTGGAGGCGGTTTCCTCCATGGCAGGCATGTTGGAGGCGGTTTCCTCCATGGCAGGCATGTTGGAGGCGGTTTCCTCCATGGCAGGCATGTTGGAGGCGGTTTCCTCCATGGCAGGCATGTTGGAGGCGGTTTCCTCCATGGCAGGCATGTTGGAGGCGGTTTCCTCCATGGCAGGCATGTTGGAGGCGGTTTCCTGCATGGCAGGCATGTTGGAGGCGGTTTCCTGCATGGCAGGCATGTTGGAGGCGGTTTCCTCCATGGCAGGCATGTTGGAGGCGGTTTCCTCCATGGCAGGCATGTTGGAGGCGGTTTCCTCCATGGCAGGCATGTTGGAGGCGGTTTCCTCCATGGCAGGCATGTTGGAGGCGGTTTCCTCCATGGCAGGCATGTTGGAGGCGGTTTCCTCCATGGCAGGCATGTTGGAGGCGGTTTCCTCCATGGCAGGCATGTTGGAGGCGGTTTCCTCCATGGCAGGCATGTTGGAGGCGGTTTCCTCCATGGCAGGCATGTTGGAGGCGGTTTCCTCCATGGCAGGCATGTTGGAGGCGGTTTCCTCCATGGCAGGCATGTTGGAGGCGGTTTCCTGCATGGCAGGCATGTTGGAGGCGGTTTCCTGCATGGCAGGCATGTTGGAGGCGGTTTCCTCCATGGCAGGCATGTTGGAGGCGGTTTCCTCCATGGCAGGCATGTTGGAGGCGGTTTCCTCCATGGCAGGCATGTTGGAGGCGGTTTCCTCCATGGCAGGCATGTTGGAGGCGGTTTCCTCCATGGCAGGCATGTTGGAGGCGGTTTCCTCCATGGCAGGCATGTTGGAGGCGGTTTCCTCCATGGCAGGCATGTTGGAGGCGGTTTCCTCCATGGCAGGCATGTTGGAGGCGGTTTCCTGCATGGCAGGCATGTTGGAGGCGGTTTCCTCCATGGCAGGCATGTTGGAGGCGGTTTCCTCCATGGCAGGCATGTTGGAGGCGGTTTCCTCCATGGCAGGCATGTTGGAGGCGGTTTCCTCCATGGCAGGCATGTTGGAGGCGGTTTCCTCCATGGCAGGCATGTTGGAGGCGGTTTCCTCCATGGCAGGCATGTTGGAGGCGGTTTCCTTCATGGCAGGCATGTTGGAGGCGGTTTCCTCCATGGCAGGCATGTTGGAGGCGGTTTCCTCCATGGCAGGCATGTTGGAGGCGGTTTCCTCCATGGCAGGCATGTTGGAGGCGGTTTCCTCCATGGCAGGCATGTTGGAGGCGGTTTCCTCCATGGCAGGCATGTTGGAGGCGGTTTCCTGCATGGCAGGCATGTTGGAGGCGGTTTCCTCCATGGCAGGCATGTTGGAGGCGGTTTCCTCCATGGCAGGCATGTTGGAGGCGGTTTCCTCCATGGCAGGCATGTTGGAGGCGGTTTCCTCCATGGCAGGCATGTTGGAGGCGGTTTCCTCCATGGCAGGCATGTTGGAGGCGGTTTCCTCCATGGCAGGCTGTTCGCATTCGTCTTGTGTGAGTGCGTCCTGTTCGGAGCTGCACGTACCATACTCTGGGGCTTCAGGGGAGGATGGATCTTCTTGCTGTATTTCTGGCTGGACTGGAGACACCAGGGGAGCCCGTAATCTTAAAGGAAACTTATTAAAATCATTGAGCCCCCTGTTGTTAGTCCTGCGGGCCCAGAGCCGCTTGTATAAACAAGGTGTCTGTGCATATCAACAATTTTTTTTCCCTCTACTTAGCGGGAGGTGGAGGACACGCGGCCGTCGTTAGTATTCTGTGCCGCAAAGAGCCGGGGCCGCAGCGATGTATGTGCATACGAGTGACTGGCATATCAATAGTATACAGAGTGCACACACTGACCGCAGATATAATGACCGGGGGGCAACATGGGAAGGTAATGGTCAATTATGGGGGGCTGAAGTGTGACGCCCCTGGTCTATCAGGTCGTCACAGGGTATTGCACAATTGCACTTCTGTGCAATATCCACCTCCTTCTTGGTTATAGGTCCCCAACTACATGGTGTTGCCTACATCAGCCAATCAAATCCTAGGTACACCCTGCACCACACCCACCAGGCACACCAGTGGACGGCCTGAGTGGAATAGGGTCGCCCACTTGGGGGGTTGGCTAGGGGAGGTCAGGAGTAGGGAGTGTTGTGTTGGAAGCGAAGGAGAGAGGAGGTCAGGAGCAGGGCTCCTAGGAAGCTGTCTAGGTAGCAGACGGTGGTCTGGGCCTAGAGGAGCTGGACCTACGGTCGCAGGGAATCGTGGCAAGGGGCACGGAACTATCGACGAGGACAGCCGGCGGCCTTGCACCATTACCGGGCTGGGACCAGGGCACGACAGGGTACGTGGACCTTAGGTCAGGGAGTAGCTTCAGGCAACCTGACAATTTACCCGACGAGAACGGAGCCTTCAAGATCTGCTCTCCACCCGCTCCAAAATCGGGGTATTAGCGGCAACAAGGGGGATAGGACTTTCCACTTAAACGGTCCAGAAAATCCCAAGCTTGAAGCCCTGAGAGCAAGCTCCCACACTTAGCCATAGTGGGGAGCGGGACCCGGCAAGTTCCACACTACCGGGACCAATAGAGAAGTAAACTTAGCGCCAGGAGGCAGGTCACGGATCACCAGGCAACACCATCGGGGACAGGACCCAAACTAGCTCCCCTCAGCGGCAGCGGTATCCAGAACTTTGGTTTATCCAGTTGTCGGTGTCAGCTTTGTGGACTGAGTGAGTACGCAAGTGACCCCCTTCACACCCAACGGCACTCGCCGGTCCCCATCACCAAGTCCCGGGGCATTCCCCTACCCCTGGAGGGTTCTAACACCTGGCTGCCCCATTCCATCACCCCCGGGTACTCCCAACTGCAGCGGTGTTACTCCAAATTACCACATACCACGGGTGGCGTCACGAATTCTAACACAATCCCCTGTAAATATCCCCTTCATTTGAGTGGCCGTACAACCCCCGGGTCCGGAGACCCCTCGAGCCACCGCAGATCCGGATCCGAGCAGCTCGGCTGCTGACACGGGGGCGGCACAGAAGCATCTCAGGTGGTTCCTCAAGACATCAGACAAAGGGCTAAAGTTACCTTTTGGGCACCTGAATATTATTTTGGCAATGTTGGGTGTCTTCGCGGCACAGACAAGTTTCTTCAGCTGCAATAATTTGGCAGAAGATGAAACCGAAATATGTGAAGCCCCTTTGTAAATGGGAAAAATACCTAATGTTTCAATCCACATATCTCACTGGAGCCACTAGGTCTTATATAAAGTGCATACTTCATGTTTTGCACAAAAGACTTTTCAGCAGGTTCATTATCATCAGAAGTATGATCACAGTGGAAGATGACACTTCTATATACAGTACATAGGATTCACAATAAGTGATGTCACAGCTCACCTCCTCCCCCTTCTGTACAGTAACTGATATTTGACGCCCCTGGACTATCAGGTCGTCACAGGGTACTGCACAAGCTGCCCTTCCGTGCAGTATTCCGCCTCCCTCTTGGTTCTGGGTCCCTACTTAAGTTCTAAAGGTAGGAGGCTGTCGGGGATCAGTTGAAGGATCCCTGATGGAAGGTGACAGGAAAGTTATGCTATAAGTAGACTGCGCCCTCCTTTTTGAACCTTTTTCCACCCTTTGTTCCAGGGAAAAGGCCATCAGGGCCTTGGATGGTTCAGTGCTGGTAGACGTCACCAGGAGGCCCCGGTGGGGGTCGGCGCAATAGGGCAACGGCTACCAGGTTGCTCAGGACTTCTACCAGAGTCGTCTTTGCAACACCCGAGACCTTAACCTGGTCACGGACCCACGGATAGGAATGCAGCGGGTCAGGTTGTTTAGGTGGCGGGTTGATGGGATCCGGGACATTGGGACTGGACTGTCGCAGGAAGAGGCTGCAGTGGAGTAGGTGGAGCCTCCGCTACTGACACAACCGATTGCATTCCATAGTTGAAATGGTGAACTCTAACTGGTTAGTAACGTTTAAAGAATGTGCCTCTCTAATGTGGGATGAAAATCTTGTAAATAAAATGTTTCACTTTTTCTTACAGTTATGCAAATAAATCTCTGGATGTCCTGTAGCTCGGGGACGAGCTACATTTAACCAAGGGGGAATGTGACGCCCCAGGACTATCAGGTCGTCACAGGGTACTGCACAATCTGCCCTCCTGTGCAGTATTCCGCCTCCCTCTTGGTTCTGGGTCTCTACTTAAATGGTGTTGCCTCCAACAGCAAATCAAATCCTAGATACACCCTGCACCACACCCACCAGGCACACCAGTGGACGGCTTGAGTGGAATAGAGTCGCCCACCTGGGGGTCAGGAAGGGGAGGTGAGGTGTGTAGTGAGTAGTGAGTTGGGAAGTAGCCCTCCAGCTGTGAGGAGCTCAGAGTCGGACCCCCGGTCGCAGGGGATTGTGGCGAAGTGCTCGGACCTGTCGAGGAGGACAGCTGGCAGCCTAGCACTATTACCGGTCCTGGCCGAAGGCACGACGGGGTACACGGACCCTAGGTCAGGGAGTAGCTTCAGGCGTCCTGATAATTTACCCGACGAGGATGGAGCCTTCAAGATCCGTTCTCCACCCCCTCCAAAATCGGGGTACTAGCGCAACAAGAGGGATAGGACTTTCCACTGAAACAGTCCAGAAAATCCCAAGCGTGAACCCTGAGAGGAAGCTCCCACAGTTAGCCACACTGGGGAGCGGGACCCAATTAGTTTCAGACTGAAGGGACCAACTAGAAGACAAGGTGCCACGGAAAAGGTCACAGACTAACAGGCAGCACCAACAGAAACGGGATCCAGGTGTGCGCCCCCTCAGCGGCAGCGGTGTCCAGAACTTTGGTTTACTACAGTTGTCGGTGTCCGCATTATTGGACTGAGTGAGTACGCAATTACCCCTTACGGTCCCAACGGCACCTCCCTATCACCATCACCGAGTCCCGGGGCATCCCCCCTACCCGTGGAGGGGTTAAACACCTGGCTGCCCACACCATCGCCACCGGGTACTCCCAATCGCAGCGGTGGTACTCCATCTTACCACGCACCACGGGTGGCGTCACGAACTTTCCACACCATCCCCTGTACATAACCCCCCTTTGTTTGAGGAGCCGTACGGCCCCCGGGTCCGGAGCCCTCTCGAGCCACTACGGATTCGGATCCGAGCAGCCCGGCTGCTGACACGGGGGACGACACAGCCACAATTCACAATAGGTGATGTCACAGCTCACTTCCTCCACCTCCGCTATATGATAGAGGAGGTGGAGGAACACCTCTATAAACAGTTGATTATAGGATCTACTAATCAGAATAGGTGATATCACAACTGACCTTCTCCCCTTCTTGTATGATGATTGGTATCACTTCTAAATTTAGCAAATAACACAGGGTCCACTATTAATAGGTTATGTTACAGCTCACCTCATTCTCCTGCTGTACATTAATTGATAACACCTCTAAATACAGCTGTTAACAGAAGTCCCACCTTTCACAATTGGTGATATCACAGCTCACTTTCTCCCCTTCCTGTATAATGACTGATACAGTAGATGGCACAGGATCCACTATTCACAATAGGTAGTATGACTGATAACACTTATATATCCAATATATAACACAAAATACACCATTCACCCTCGTAGGTTATATCACAGCTCACCCTCTCCCCCTCCTGTACAATGACTGATAACTCCTGTATATACAGTAGATAACACAGGATCCACCATTCACAGTAGGTGATGCCACAGGTCACCTCCTCCTCCAGTATAATGACTATATATATATATATATATATATATATATATATATATAAAACTTCTATATACAGTCGATAGCACATGATCCATCTTCCACAATAGATGTCACAGCTAACCTCCTCCCCCTCCTGTAAAATGACTGATATCACCTCTATATACAGCAGTAACACAGGATCCACCATTCATAATAGGTGATGTCACAGCTCACCTCCTCCTCCTCCTCCTCCTGCATCTTTGCCCAGAATAGAGTATGCTCAGAGAGTACTTCTATAGGAGGTCAGAGTTTAGTGTGACAATTGCACATTTTTATTTTTTTTATTTTTTTATTTATTTTTAACATAGACAATGATATAAAAAATGTCCTTTTTTAAAATAAATTTTACATAAAAACTTGATCTGTGATGGGTCGTTTCCTGATGACACATTGCCTTTAACCCCTGTATGGGCCTAACTATACATTCACCCACAAGTGTATAGCGAGAACTGATGGGTTATGGTCCCCGTGGGCCGGCTGATCCTGGTGGCTGCCATCTTGGTGTGAAGGGGCACAAAGCTGTGTGTGAAAGGGGGCAAAAAAAAGCTGTGTGTGTGGGGGGCACAAAACTGTGTGTGAGGAGGGCACAAAGCTGTGTGTGAGGAGGGCACAAAGCTGTGTGTGAGGGGGGCACAAAGCTGTGTGTGAGGGGGGCACAAAACTGTGTGTGAGGGGGGCACAAAACTGTGTGTGAGGGGGGCACAAAACTGTGTGTGAGGAGGGCACAAAGCTGTGTGTGAGGGGGGCACAAAGCTGTGTGTGAGGAGGGCACAAAGCTGTGTGTGTGGGGGGCACAAAACTGTGTGTGAGGGGGGCACAAAACTGTGTGTGAGGAGGGCACAAAGCTGTGTGTGAGGGGGGCACAAAGCTGTGTGTGAGGGGGGCACAAAGCTGTGTGTGAAGGAGGCACAAAGCTGTGTGTGAAGGAGGCACAAAGCTGTGTGTGAAGGAGGCACAAAGCTGTGTGTGAGGGGGGGCACAAAGCTGTGTGTGAGGGGGGCACAAAGCTGTGTGTGAGGGGGGCACAAAGCTGTGTGTGAAGGAGGCACAAAGCTGTGTGTGAAGGAGGCACAAAGCTGTGTGTGAGGGGGGCACAAAGCTGTGTGTGAGGGGGGCACAAAGCTGTGTGTGAGGGGGGCACAAAGCTGTGTGTGAGGGGGGCTACAAAGCTGTATGTGAGGGGGGCACAAAGCTGTGTGTGAGGGCGGCACAAAGCTGTGTGTGAGGGGGGCACAAAGCTGTGTGTGAGGGGGGCACAAAGCTGTCTGTGAAGGAGGCACAAAGCTGTGTGTGAAGGAGGCACAAAGCTGTGTGTGAGGGGGGGCACAAAGCTGTGTGTGAGGGGGGCACAAAGCTGTGTGTGAGGGGGCACAAAGCTGTGTGTGAGGGAGGCACAAAGCTGTGTGTGAGGGGGGCACAAAGCTGTGTGTGAGGGGGGCACAAAGCTGTGTGTGAGGGGGGCACAAAGCTGTGTGTGAGGGAGGCACAAAGCTGTGTGTGAGGGGGCACAAAGCTGTGTGTGAGGGAGGCACAAAGCTGTGTGTGAGGGGGGCACAAAGCTGTGTGTGAGGGAGGCACAAAGCTGTGTGTGAGGGGGCACAAAGCTGTGTGTGAGGGAGGCACAAAGCTGTGTGTGAGGGGGGCACAAAGCTGTGTGTGAGGGGGGCACAAAGCTGTGTGTGAGGGGGCACAAAGCTGTGTGTGAGGGGGGCACAAAGCTGTGTGTGAGGGGGCACAAAGCTGTGTGTGAGGGGGGCACAAAGCTGTGTGTGAGGGAGGCACAAAGCTGTGTGTGAGGGGGGCACAAAGCTGTGTGTGAGGGGGGTACAAAGCTGTGTGTGAGGGGGCACAAAGCTGTGTGTGAGGGGGGCACAAAGCTGTGTGTGAGGGAGGCACAAAGCTGTGTGTGAAGGGGGCACAAAGCTGTGTGTGAGGGGGACACAAAGCTGTGTGTGAGGGGGGCACAAAGCTGTGTGTGAGGGGGGCACAAAGCTGTGTGTGAAGGAGGCACAAAGCTGTGTGTGAGGGGGGCACAAAGCTGTGTGTGAGGGGGCACAAAGCTGTGTGTGAGGGGGGCACAAAGCTGTGTGTGAGGGGGGCACAAAGCTGTGTGTGAGGGGGTCACAAAGCTGTGTGTGAGGGGGCACAAAGCTGTGTGTGAGGGGGGCACAAAGCTGTGTGTGAAGGAGGCACAAAGCTGTGTGTGAGGGGGGCACAAAGCTGTGTGTGAGGGGGGCACAAAGCTGTGTGTGAGGGGGCCACAAAGCTGTGTGTGAGGGGGGCACAAAGCTGTTTGTGAAGGGGGCGCAAAGCTGTGTGTGAGGGGGGCACAAATCTGTGTGTGAGGGGGGCACAAAGCTGTGTGTGAGGGGGCACAAAGCTGTGTGTGAGGGGGGCACAAAGCTGTGTGTGAAGAGGGTACAAAGCTGAGTGTGAGGGGGGCACAAAGCTGTGTGTGAGGGGGGCACAAAGCTGTGTGTGAGGGGGGCACAAAGCTGTGTGTGAGGGGGGCACAAAGCTGTGTGTGAGGGGGGCACAAAGCTGTCTGTGAAGGAGGCACAAAGCTGTTTGTGAGGGGGGCACAAAGCTGTGTGTGAGGGGGCACAAAGCTGTGTGTGAGGGGGGCACAAAGCTGTTTGTGAGGGGGGCACAAAGCTGTGTGTGAGGGGGGCACAAAGTTGTGTGTGAGGGGGGCACAAAGATGTGTGTGAGAGGGGCACAAAGCTCTGTGAGGGGGGCACAAAGCTGTGTGTGAGGGGGGTACAAAGATGTGTGTGAAGGGGGTACAAAGCTGTGTGTGAAGGAGGCACAAAGCTGTGTGTGAGGGGGGCACAAAGCTGTGTGTGAGGGGGGCACAAAGCTGTATGAGGGGGGCACAAAGCTGTGTGTGAAGGAGGCACAAAGCTGTGTGTGAGGGAGGCACAAAGCTGTGTGTGAGGGGGGCACAAAGCTGTGTGTGAGGGGGGCACAAAGCTGTGTGTGAGGGAGGCACAAAGCTGTGTGTGAGGGGGGCACAAAGCTGTGTGTGAGGGAGGCACAAAGCTGTGTGTGAGGGGGGCAGAAAGCTGTGTGTGAGGGGGCACAAAGCTGTATGAGGGGGGCACAAAGCTGTGTGTGAAGGAGGCACAAAGCTGTGTGTGAGTGGGGTACAAAGCTGTGTGTGAGGGGGCACAAAGCTGTGTGTGAGGGAGGCACACAGCTGTGTGTGAGGGGGGCACAAAGCTGTGTGTGAGGGGGGCACAAAGCTGTGTGTGAGGGGGCACAAAGCTGTGTGAGGGGGCACAAAGCTGTGTGTGAGGGGGCACAAAGCTGTGTGTGAGGGGGCACAAAGCTGTGTGTGAGGGGGGCACAAAGCTGTGTGTGAGGGAGGCACAAAGCTGTGTGTGAGGGGGGCACAAAGCTGTGTGTGAGGGAGGCACAAAGCTGTGTGTGAGGGGGGCACAAAGCTGTGTGTGAGGGGGGCACAAAGCTGTATGAGGGGGGCACAAAGCTGTGTGTGAAGGGGGCACAAAGCTGTGTGTGAAGGGGGCGCAAAGCTGTGTGTGAGGGGGGCACAAATCTGTGTGTGAGGGGGGCACAAAGCTGTGTGTGAGGGGGCACAAAGCTGTGTGTGAGGGGGGCACAAAGCTGTGTGTGAAGAGGGTACAAAGCTGAGTCTGAGGGGGGCACAAAGCTGTGTGTGAGGGGGCACAAAGCTGTGTGTGAGGGGGGCACAAAGCTGTTTGTGAGGGGGACACAAAGCTGTGTGTGAGGGGGGCACAAAGCTGTGTGTGAGGGGGGCACAAAGCTGTGTGTGAAGAGGGTACAAAGCTGAGTGTGAGGGGGGCACAAAGCTGTCTGTGAAGGAGGCACAAAGTTGTTTGTGAGGGGGGCACAAAGCTGTTTGTGAGGGGGGCACAAAGCTGTGTGTGAGGGGGCACAAAGCTGTGTGTGAGGGGGGCACAAAGCTGTTTGTGAGGGGGGCACAAAGCTGTGTGTGAGGGGGGCACAAAGCTGTGTGTGAGGGGGGCACAAAGATGTGTGTGAGAGGGGCACAAAGCTCTGTGAGGGGGGCACAAAGCTGTGTGTGAGGGGGGGTACAAAGATGTGTGTGAAGGGGGCACAAAGCTGTGTGGGAGGGTGGCACAAAGCTGTGTGTGAGGGGGCACAAAGCTGTGTGTGAAGGAGGCACAAAGCTGTGTGTGAGGGGGGCACAAAGCTGTGTGTGAGGGGGGCACAAAGCTGTATGAGGGGGGCACAAAGCTGTGTGTGAAGGAGGCACAAAGCTGTGTGTGAGGGAGGCACAAAGCTGTGTGTGAGGGGGGCACAAAGCTGTGTGTGAGGGAGGCACAAAGCTGTGTGTGAGGGGGCACAAAGCTGTGTGTGAGGGGGGTACAAAGCTGTGTGTGAGGGAGGCACAAAGCTGTGTGTGAGGGGGCACAAAGCTGTGTGTGAAGGAGGCACAAAGCTGTGTGTGAGGGGGGCACAAAGCTGTGTGTGAGGGGGGCACAAAGCTGTATGAGGGGGGCACAAAGCTGTGTGTGAAGGAGGCACAAAGCTGTGTGTGAGGGAGGCACAAAGCTGTGTGTGAGGGGGGCACAAAGCTGTGTGTGAGGGGGGCACAAAGCTGTGTGTGAGGGAGGCACAAAGCTGTGTGTGAGGGGGGCACAAAGCTGTGTGTGAGGGAGGCACAAAGCTGTGTGTGAGGGGGGCACAAAGCTGTGTGTGAGGGGGCACAAAGCTGTATGAGGGGGGCACAAAGCTGTGTGTGAAGGAGGCACAAAGCTGTGTGTGAGTGGGGTACAAAGCTGTGTGTGAGGGGGCACAAAGCTGTGTGTGAGGGGGCACAAAGCTGTGTGTGAGGGAGGCACAAAGCTGTGTGTGAAGGAGGCACAAAGCTGTGTGTGAGTGGGGTACAAAGCTGTGTGTGAGGGGGGCACAAAGCTGTGTGTGAGGGGGCACAAAGCTGTGTGTGAGGGGGCACAAAGCTGTGTGTGAGGGGGTCACAAAGCTGTGTGTGAGGGGGCACAAAGCTGTGTGTGAGGGGGGCACAAAGCTGTGTGTGAAGGAGGCACAAAGCTGTGTGTGAGGGGGGCACAAAGCTGTGTGTGAGGGGGGCACAAAGCTGTGTGTGAGGGGGCCACAAAGCTGTGTGTGAGGGGGGCACAAAGCTGTGTGTGAAGGGGGCGCAAAGCTGTGTGTGAGGGGGGCACAAATCTGTGTGTGAGGGGGGCACAAAGCTGTGTGTGAGGGGGCACAAAGCTGTGTGTGAGGGGGGCACAAAGCTGTGTGTGAAGAGGGTACAAAGCTGAGTGTGAGGGGGGCACAAAGCTGTGTGTGAGGGGGGCACAAAGCTGTGTGTGAGGGGGGCACAAAGCTGTGTGTGAGGGGGGCACAAAGCTGTGTGTGAGGGGGGCACAAAGCTGTCTGTGAAGGAGGCACAAAGCTGTTTGTGAGGGGGGCACAAAGCTGTGTGTGAGGGGGCACAAAGCTGTGTGTGAGGGGGGCACAAAGCTGTTTGTGAGGGGGGCACAAAGCTGTGTGTGAGGGGGGCACAAAGTTGTGTGTGAGGGGGGCACAAAGATGTGTGTGAGAGGGGCACAAAGCTCTGTGAGGGGGGCACAAAGCTGTGTGTGAGGGGGGTACAAAGATGTGTGTGAAGGGGGTACAAAGCTGTGTGTGAAGGAGGCACAAAGCTGTGTGTGAGGGGGGCACAAAGCTGTGTGTGAGGGGGGCACAAAGCTGTATGAGGGGGGCACAAAGCTGTGTGTGAAGGAGGCACAAAGCTGTGTGTGAGGGAGGCACAAAGCTGTGTGTGAGGGGGGCACAAAGCTGTGTGTGAGGGGGGCACAAAGCTGTGTGTGAGGGAGGCACAAAGCTGTGTGTGAGGGGGGCACAAAGCTGTGTGTGAGGGAGGCACAAAGCTGTGTGTGAGGGGGGCAGAAAGCTGTGTGTGAGGGGGCACAAAGCTGTATGAGGGGGGCACAAAGCTGTGTGTGAAGGAGGCAGAAAGCTGTGTGTGAGTGGGGTACAAAGCTGTGTGTGAGGGGGCACAAAGCTGTGTGTGAGGGAGGCACACAGCTGTGTGTGAGGGGGGCACAAAGCTGTGTGTGAGGGGGGCACAAAGCTGTGTGTGAGGGGGCACAAAGCTGTGTGAGGGGGCACAAAGCTGTGTGTGAGGGGGCACAAAGCTGTGTGTGAGGGGGCACAAAGCTGTGTGTGAGGGGGGCACAAAGCTGTGTGTGAGGGAGGCACAAAGCTGTGTGTGAGGGGGGCACAAAGCTGTGTGTGAGGGAAGCACAAAGCTGTGTGTGAGGGGGGCACAAAGCTGTGTGTGAGGGGGGCACAAAGCTGTATGAGGGGGGCACAAAGCTGTGTGTGAAGGGGGCACAAAGCTGTGTGTGAAGGGGGCGCAAAGCTGTGTGTGAGGGGGGCACAAATCTGTGTGTGAGGGGGGCACAAAGCTGTGTGTGAGGGGGCACAAAGCTGTGTGTGAGGGGGGCACAAAGCTGTGTGTGAAGAGGGTACAAAGCTGAGTGTGAGGGGGGCACAAAGCTGTGTGTGAGGGGGCACAAAGCTGTGTGTGAGGGGGGCACAAAGCTGTTTGTGAGGGGGACACAAAGCTGTGTGTGAGGGGGGCACAAAGCTGTGTGTGAGGGGGGCACAAAGCTGTGTGTGAAGAGGGTACAAAGCTGAGTGTGAGGGGGGCACAAAGCTGTCTGTGAAGGAGGCACAAAGTTGTTTGTGAGGGGGGCACAAAGCTGTTTGTGAGGGGGGCACAAAGCTGTGTGTGAGGGGGCACAAAGCTGTGTGTGAGGGGGGCACAAAGCTGTTTGTGAGGGGGGCACAAAGCTGTGTGTGAGGGGGGCACAAAGCTGTGTGTGAGGGGGGCACAAAGATGTGTGTGAGAGGGGCACAAAGCTCTGTGAGGGGGGCACAAAGCTGTGTGTGAGGGGGGGTACAAAGATGTGTGTGAAGGGGGTACAAAGCTGTGTGGGAGGGTGGCACAAAGCTGTGTGTGAGGGGGCACAAAGCTGTGTGTGAAGGAGGCACAAAGCTGTGTGTGAGGGGGGCACAAAGCTGTGTGTGAGGGGGGCACAAAGCTGTATGAGGGGGGCACAAAGCTGTGTGTGAAGGAGGCACAAAGCTGTGTGTGAGGGAGGCACAAAGCTGTGTGTGAGGGGGGCACAAAGCTGTGTGTGAGGGAGGCACAAAGCTGTGTGTGAGGGGGCACAAAGCTGTGTGTGAGGGGGGTACAAAGCTGTGTGTGAGGGAGGCACAAAGCTGTGCGTGAGGGGGCACAAAGCTGTGTGTGAAGGAGGCACAAAGCTGTGTGTGAGGGGGGCACAAAGCTGTGTGTGAGGGGGGCACAAAGCTGTATGAGGGGGGCACAAAGCTGTGTGTGAAGGAGGCACAAAGCTGTGTGTGAGGGAGGCACAAAGCTGTGTGTGAGGGGGCACAAAGCTGTGTGTGAGGGGGGCACAAAGCTGTGTGTGAGGGAGGCACAAAGCTGTGTGTGAGGGGGGCACAAAGCTGTGTGTGAGGGAGGCACAAAGCTGTGTGTGAGGGGGGCACAAAGCTGTGTGTGAGGGGGCACAAAGCTGTATGAGGGGGGCACAAAGCTGTGTGTGAAGGAGGCACAAAGCTGTGTGTGAGTGGGGTACAAAGCTGTGTGTGAGGGGGCACAAAGCTGTGTGTGAGGGGGCACAAAGCTGTGTGTGAGGGAGGCACAAAGCTGTGTGTGAGGGGGGCACAAAGCTGTGTGTGAGGGGGGCACAAAGCTGTGTGTGAGGGGGCACAAAGCTGTGTGTGAGGGGGCACAAAGCTGTGTGTGAGGGGGCACAAAGCTGTGTGTGAGGGGGGCACAAAGCTGTGTGTGAGGAAGGCACAAAGCTGTGTGTGAGGGGGCACAAAGCTGTGTGTGAGGGAGGCACAAAGCTGTGTGTGAGGGGGGCACAAAGCTGTGTGTGAGGGGGGCACAAAGCTGTGTGTGAGGGGGCACAAAGCTGTGTGTGAGGGGGCCACAAATCTGTGTGTGAGGGGGGCACAAAGCTGTATGAGGGGGGCACAAAGCTGTGTGTGAAGGAGGCACAAAGCTGTGTGTGAGTGGGGTACAAAGCTGTGTGTGAGGGGGCACAAAGCTGTGTGTGAGGGGGCACAAAGCTGTGTGTGAGGGAGGCACAAAGCTGTGTGTGAAGGAGGCACAAAGCTGTGTGTGAGGGGGGCACAAAGATGTGTGTGAAGGAGGCACAAAGCTGTGTATGAGGGGGGCACAAAGCTGTGTGTGAAGGAGGCACAAAGCTGTGTGTGAGGGGGGCACAAATCTGTGTGTGAGGGGGGCACAAAGCTGTGTGTGAAGAGGGTACAAAGCTGAGTGTGAGGGGGGCACAAAGCTGTCTGTGAAGGAGGCACAAAGTTGTTTGTGAGGGGGGCACAAAGCTGTTTGTGAGGGGGCACAAAGCTGTGTGTGAGGGGGCACAAAGCTGTGTGTGAGGGGGGCACAAAGCTGTTTGTGAGGGGGGCACAAAGCTGTGTGTGAGGGGGGCACAAAGCTGTGTGTGAGGGGGGCACAAAGATGTGTGTGAGAGGGGCACAAAGCTCTGTGAGGGGGGCACAAAGCTGTGTGTGAGGGGGGGTACAAAGATGTGTGTGAAGGGGGTACAAAGCTGTGTGGGAGGGTGGCACAAAGCTGTGTGTGAGGGGGCACAAAGCTGTGTGTGAAGGAGGCACAAAGCTGTGTGTGAGGGGGGCACAAAGCTGTGTGTGAGGGGGGCACAAAGCTGTATGAGGGGGGCACAAAGCTGTGTGTGAAGGAGGCACAAAGCTGTGTGTGAGGGAGGCACAAAGCTGTGTGTGAGGGGGGCACAAAGCTGTGTGTGAGGGAGGCACAAAGCTGTGTGTGAGGGGGCACAAAGCTGTGTGTGAGGGGGGTACAAAGCTGTGTGTGAGGGGGGCACAAAGCTGTGTGTGAGGGGGCACAAAGCTGTGTGTGAAGGAGGCACAAAGCTGTGTGTGAGGGGGGCACAAAGCTGTGTGTGAGGGGGGCACAAAGCTGTATGAGGGGGGCACAAAGCTGTGTGTGAAGGAGGCACAAAGCTGTGTGTGAGGGAGGCACAAAGCTGTGTGTGAGGGGGGCACAAAGCTGTGTGTGAGGGGGGCACAAAGCTGTGTGTGAGGGAGGCACAAAGCTGTGTGTGAGGGGGGCACAAAGCTGTGTGTGAGGGGGGCACAAAGCTGTGTGTGAGGGGGCACAAAGCTGTGTGTGAGGGAGGCACAAAGCTGTGTGTGAGGGGGGCACAAAGCTGTGTGTGAGGGGGCACAAAGCTGTATGAGGGGGGCACAAAGCTGTGTGTGAAGGAGGCACAAAGCTGTGTGTGAGTGGGGTACAAAGCTGTGTGTGAGGGGGCACAAAGCTGTGTGTGAGGGGGCACAAAGCTGTGTGTGAAGGAGGCACAAAGCTGTGTGTGAGGGAGGCACAAAGCTGTGTGTGAGGGGGGCACAAAGCTGTGTGTGAGGGGGGCACAAAGCTGTGTGTGAGGGGGCACAAAGCTGTGTGTGAGGGGGCACAAAGCTGTGTGTGAGGGGGCACAAAGCTGTGTGTGAGGGGGGCACAAAGCTGTGTGTGAGGGAGGCACAAAGCTGTGTGTGAGGGGGCACAAAGCTGTGTGTGAGGGAGGCACAAAGCTGTGTGTGAGGGGGGCACAAAGCTGTGTGTGAGGGGGGCACAAAGCTGTGTGTGAGGGGGCACAAAGCTGTGTGTGAGGGTGGCACAAAGCTGTGTGTGAGGGGGGCACAAAGCTGTGTGTGAGGGGGCACAAAGCTGTGTGTGAAGGGGGCACAAAGCTGTGTGTGAGGGGGGCACAAAGCTGTGTGTGAGGGGGGCACAAAGCTGTGTGTGAAGGGGCACAAAGCTGTGTGTGAGGGGGGGCACAAAGCTGTGTGTGAGGGGGGCACAAAGCTGTGTGTGAAGGGGGCACAAAGCTGTGTATGAGGGGGGCGCAAAGCTGTGTGTGAGGGGGGCACAAAGCTGTGTGTGAGGGGGCACAAAGCTGTGTGTGAGGGGGGCACAAAGCTGTGTGTGAGGGGGGCACAAAGCTGTGTGTGAGGGGGGTACAAAGCTGTGCGTGAAGGGGGCACAAAGCTGTGTGTGAGGCGGGGGCAAAGCAGCTATTTAATTTCTTCTTAAAACAATTGTATGAAAAAAGGTGTGAGACACAGCGCCACCCTTGTCCTTGGGTTGTGTCTGGTATTGCAGTGTGCACCTAAAATGATAGACACACTCATAAAGCCCCAGCTGTAAGTAATGTCCGGATTTCTAGTGCATCACTACGTATAGAGAAGATGGCATTGTGGTGGCGACCCTCGCCGCATGCACAGCAAGAGATGCTAGTGCTGTGCTGTGCACTCCTAGTGACTAGCTTGGGGCTATGATGTGTTTACAATGCTGCAGTACAGCTGCGCGGCTCAGGAAGTGACAGTTAGAGGGTGTCTGGCGAGGAGGGGGCTGCCAGCGATTGTGGTGGAGGGGGGCTCATCTACATTACATGGAGAGTAGGCAGGAAAGCAGAATCCGAGCCGCCGAAGACAGTGCACCCTGCTCCAACCAGATACGTGTGCGCGTGCGTGCGTATATATATACAGTAAATATATATATATATATATATACATATATATCACATTTTTGGAAATATTTTTGGGACAACACTGACGATCGGACCCTGTGATACAATGTACAGTGTCAGTGTGCAGCTTGTATAACAGGGTACGTTTGGTGTCCTAAATAACTCAGCACACAACCATTAATGTCTGGCAACAAAAGTGAGTACACCCCCAAGTGAAAATGGCCAAATTGTGTGAATATTTTGTGTGGCCACCATTATTTTCCAGCATGGCCTAAACTCTCTTGGCATGGAGGTCACTAGAGCTTCACAGGAGCCCCTGGATCCACTTCCGTCCTCCATGACGACATCCCAGAGCTGGTGGATGTTACAGACCTTGTTCTCCACCACCTTCTGTTTGAGGAGGCCCCACAGATGCTCCATAGGGTTTAGGTCTGGAGACCTTTATGTAGAGCAACAATTCTTTTTTCCAGATCCTCAGAGAATTCTTTGCCATGAGGAGCCATGCTGATCTTCCACTGACCAGTATGAGAGAGTGTGTGAGGGACAACACCAAATGTAACACCCCTGCACCTATTCACACTGGAGACCTTGTAACACTAATGAGTCACATGACACTGGGGAGAGACCTTGCTGATGCAGTATAACTACCTTGTGTCTTCTTGCTGCTCTCAGTCTTGCGAGGGTGTGTGACCTGTGACATGAAACCGTCTTCCAGGGCCAGCGTAGGCACCTGGTAAACCCGGTCAAATGCCAGGGCCCTGGGCTGCCGGGAGGGCCCACTCACGGTGGCAGGAGGGGCATACCGCTACTCAGGGGGGCACGCTGCCCGCGCTGTCACCGTCCTCCCCCCGCCAAGGCTCGCGCTTTCAATTGTATCGGCATCGCAGTTGCCGATACAATTGAAAGCAATGATGAGAGAGTCAGCAGCGCGCTCCTTCTCTCATCATTCTCCCGCTGTGAGTGTCGGCGCTCTGACAGCTCTGCAGCAGAGCGCGGTGATGTCAACACTGCGCGCCTGCAGTGAGGTCAGAGCGAGCAACAGCAGTGGACGCGCCGAGGAGACCGGGAGACCGGAGCAGCGGGGAAACGAGGAGAGGTGAGTGCATTAATCACTGCGGCCAGACGACCATGGGGGCTGTATGCTATCTGGGTCTGCACTGTACTATATAGGGGCTGTATACTACATAAAGATGCCTAATGCTATCTGGGTCTGCACTGTGCTATATACCATCTTGGATCTGGTCCGCCTTTATCAATGGTTGCTGTTTGGCACTGGGAGGATCAGTTCTGATATAGTCCTGGTATGGTGCAGAGCTTGCTCCACATGCTGGGACCTGGGCTGGTCTCTATCCACAAGTGCCTTTTTTGCAACATAGAAGCGGTTATATACAGGTTACAGGTATGTGTGCTCTATTATGGTTCTGCTTTTAACTTTATCTAGGAGGCCGCATGGCACATGAAATACAGAATATAGAGTAGGACCCCCCTATTGAGATTTGCCGTGACGTTGGCAGGGGTGGCTCAAAAAATTGATCAATTATTTGCTAAAAATCTCATTTTTTTTTTTATTGTAGTACAGTTGGAATAAATCTGTGAATTTTCACTTTTTATATGATGCATGCTAATTTCAGATCGTGCTGGCTCCCCTCTCTCACTGTGCTATATGGGGCTGTGCACTACATGAGGATGCCTAATGCTATCTGGGTCTGCATTGTGCTGTATACAGCCTGTATACTACATAAAGGTGCCTAATGCTATCTGGGTCTGCACTGTGCTATATACAGGCTGTATACTACATAAAGGTGCCTAATGCTATCTGGGTCTGCATTGTGCTATATAGGGGCTGTATACTACATGAGGGTGCCTAATACTATCTGGGTCTGCACTGTGCTATATACAGGCTGTATACTACATAAAGGTGCCTAATGCTATCTGGGTCTGCATTGTGCTATATAGGGGCTGTATACTACATGAGGGTGCCTAATACTATCTGGGTCTGCACTGTGCTATATACAGGCTGTATACTACATAAAGGTGCCTAATGCTATCTGGGTCTGCATTGTACTATATACAGGCTGTATACTACATAAAGGTGCCTAATGCTATCTGGGTCTGCATTGTACTATATACAGGCTGTATACTACATGAGGGTGCCTAATGCTATCTGGGTCTGCACTGTGCTATATACAGGCTGTATACTACATAAAGGTGCCTAATGCTATCTGGGTCTGCATTGTACTATATACAGGCTGTATACTACATGAGGATGCCTAATGCTATCTGGGTATGCACTGTGCTATATACAGGCTGTATACTACATAAAGGTGCCTAATGCTATCTGGGTCTGCACTGTGCTATATAGGGGCTGTATACTACATGAGGGTGCCTAATGCTATCTGGGTCTGCACTGTGCTATATACAGGCTGTATACTACATAAAGATGCCTAATGCTATCTAAGTCTGCATTGTGCTATATGGGGCTGTGAACTACATGAGGGTGCCTAATGCTATCTGGGTCTGCATTGTGCTGTATAGGGGCTGTATACTACATAACAGTGCCTAATGCTATCTGGGTCTGCATTGTGCTGTATAGGGGTTGTATACTACATAACGGTGCCTAATGCTATCTGGGTCTGCACTGTTCTATATATGGGCTGTATACTACATGAAGGTGCCTAATGCTATCTGGGTCTGCACTGTGCTATATGGCGGCTGTATACTACATGAGGGTGCCTAATGCTATCTGGGTCTGCATTGTGCTATATGGGGCTGTATACTACATGAGGGTGCCTAATGCTATCTGGGTCTGCATTGTGCTATATGGGGCTGTATACTACATGAGGGTGCCTAATGCTATCTGGGTCTGCATTGTGCTATATGGGGCTGTATACTACATGAGGGTGCCTAATGCTATCTGGGGCTGCATTGTGCTATATACAGGCTGTATAGTACATGAATGTGTCTAATGCTATCTGGGTTTGTACTGTGCTATATTGGGCTGTATACTACATGAGGGTGCCTTATGCTATTTGGGCCTGTAATCTTCTATATGGGGACTGCTTAATGTTATATGGGGATTGCATAGTGCCATATGAGGGCTGCATAGTGCCTTATGGGGGCTGCATAGTGCCTTATGGGGGCTGCATAATGCCATATGGGGGCTGCATAATGCCATATGAAAGCTGCATAATGCTATATGGGGGCTCATATTGCCATATGGGGGCTGCATAATGCTACATGGGGGCTACATAATACTATATGGAGGACTATGGGGGCTCCATAACACTATATGGAGGAATATGGGGGCTGCATACTATACTCCCAGAGTTGTATGTCCCCTCAACCCCGGTGCTGTATACCCCCCAGAGCTGTATGTCCCCCCCACCCCAGAGCTGTATACCCCCAGAGCTGCATGTAACCCCTCACCTCAGAGCTGTTTGTCCCCCCAGCCCAGAGCCACTGCCCCCCTCTAGAGCTGTATGCCCCCCATCGCTGTATACCCCATTCCTCAGTAATATGTATGCCCCCCAGTAATGTGTATGTCCCCAGCCTCTGTTGTGGTGTATATACAGCAGTGTCAGTGTGCTCTATGTGTGACCATGTCTGTTAGTGACAGCCACCAATCAGCGTGGCACAGACACATGCCCAGGAGGAGCTGGATGGAGACTAGCGGGGGAGGTGAATGAGGCTGCTGCCGGCTTCCCAATATTAGAAATATATCTAATGTGTCTGTGTGTGCATGTATGATGCATCTATGTGCATGTATGATGTATCTATGTGTGTCTGTGTGTGTGTGCATGTATGATGTGTATATGTGTGTCTGTGTGTGCATGTATGATGTATCTATGTGTGTCTGTGTGTGCATGTATGATGTATCTATGTGTGTCTGTGTGTGCATGTATGATGTGTCTATGTGTGTCTGTGTGTGCATGTATGATGTATCTATGTGTGTCTGTGTGTGCATGTATGATGTATCTATGTGTGTCTGTGTGTGCATGTATGATGTATATATGTGTCTGTGTGTGCATGTATGATGTATCTATGTGTGTCTGTGTGTGCATGTATGATGTATCTATGTGTGTCTGTGTGTGCATGTATGATGTATCTATGTGTGTCTGTGTGTGCATGTATGATGTATCTATGTGTCTGTGTGTGCATGTATGATGTATCTATGTGTGTCTGTGTGTGCATGTATGATGTATCTATGTGTGTCTGTGTGTGCATGTATGATGTATCTATGTGTGTCTGTGTGTGCATGTATGATGTATATATGTGTCTGTGTGTGCATGTATGATGTATCTATGTGTGTCTGTGTGTGCATGTATGATGTATCTATGTGTGTCTGTGTGTGCATGTATGATGTATCTATGTGTGTCTGTGTGTGCATGTATGATGTCTATGTGTGTCTGTGTGTGCATGTATGATGTATCTATGTGTGTCTGTGTGTGCATGTATGATGCATCTATGTGTGTCTGTGTGCATGTATGATGTCTATGTGTGTCTGTGTGTGCATGTATGATGTATCTATGTGTGTCTGTGTGTGCATGTATGATGCATCTATGTGTGTCTGTGTGTGCATGTATGATGTATCTATGTGTGTCTGTGTGTGCATGTATGATGTATCTATGTGTGTCTGTGTGTGCATGTGTGATGTATCTATGTGTGTCTGTGTGTGCATGTGTGATGTATCTATGTGTGTCTGTGTGTGCATGTGTGATATATCTATGTGTGTCTGTGTGTGCATGTATGATGTATATGTGTGTCTGTGTGTGCATGTATGATGTGTCTATGTGTGTCTGTGTGTGCATGTATGATGTATCTATGTGTGTCTGTGTGTGCATGTATGATGTATCTATGTGTGTCTGTGTGTGCATGTATGATGTATCTATGTGTGTCTGTGTGTGCATGTATGATGTATCTATGTGTGTCTGTGTGTGCATGCATGATGTATCTATGTGTGTCTGTGTGTGCATGTATGATGTGTCTATGTGTGTCTGTGTGTGCATGTATGATGTATCTATGTGTGTCTGTGTGTGCATGTATGATGTATCTATGTGTGTCTGTGTGTGCATGTATGATGTATCTATGTGTGTCTGTGTGTGCATGTATGATGTATCTATGTGTGTCTGTGTGTGCATGTATGATGTATCTATGTGTGTCTGTGTGTGCATGTATGATGTCTGTGTGTCTGTGTGTGCATGTATGATGTATCTATGTGTGTCTGTGTGTGCATGTATGATGTCTATGTGTGTCTGTGTGTGCATGTATGATGTATCTATGTGTGTCTGTGTGTGCATGTATGATGTCTATGTGTGTCTGTGTGTGCATGTATGATGCATCTATGTGTGTCTGTGTGTGCATGTATGATGTATCTATGTGTGTCTGTGTGTGCATGTATGATGTATCTATGTGTGTCTGTGTGTGCATGTATGATGTATCTATGTGTGCATGTATGATGTCTGTGTGTGCATGTATGATGTATCTATGTGTGTGCATGTATGATGTATCTATGTGTGTCTGTGTGCGCATGTATTATTATTATTATTATTATTATTTATTTATAGAGCACCATTGATTCCATGGTGCTGTACATGAGAAGGGGGTTACATACAAAATACATGTACAAGTTACAGTAGACAGACTAGTACAGAGGGAAGAGGGCCCTGCCCTTGCGGGCTTACATTCTATAGGATTATGGGGAGGAGACAGTAGGTGGGGTGTAGGTGGGGCGGCAGCTCCGCACGGTGGTGGGGCGGCAGCTCCGCACGGTGGTGGGGCGGCAGCTCCGCACGGTGGTGGGGCGGCAGCTCCGCACGGTGGTGGGGCGGCAGCTCCGCACGGTGGTGGGGCGGCAGCTCCGCACGGTGGTGGGGCGACAGCTCCGCACGGTGGTGGGGCAGTGAGGTCATTCAAGGTTATAGGCATTTCTGAACAGATGAGTCTTTAGGTTCCGTTTGAAGTTTGCAAGTGTAGTAGATAATCTGACGTGTTGAGGCAGTGAGTTCCAGAAGACTGGGGATGTTCGGGAGAAGTCTTGGAGACGGTTGCATGAGGAGCGAATGAGAGAGGAGGATAGAAGGAGATCTTGGGAGGACCGGAGATTACGTTTTGGAGTGTAGCGAGAGATTAGTTCAGAGATATATGGAGGAGACAGATTATGGATAGCTTTGTAGGTCAGTGTTAGTAATTTGAATTGGATACGGTGGAAGATTGGAAGCCAGTGGAGGGACATGCAGAGAGGAGAAGCGGGGTGGTAGTGAGGCGAGAGGTGGATCAGTCGGGCAGCAGCATTAAGGATGGACTGGAGAGGGGCGAGCGTGTTAGCAGGGAGACCACATAGGAGGATGTTGCAGTAGTCGAGGCGGGAGATTATGAGAGCATGCACTAGCATTTTTGTGGATTGAGAATTGATGAAGGGACGGATTTTGGAAATATTTTTGAGTTGAAGACGACAGGAGGTGGTGAGGGATTGGATGTGTGGTATGAAGGACAAGGCAGAGTCAAAGGTCACTCCGAGGCACCGAACTTTGGATGCTGGGGAGAGCGTGATGTTATTTATTGTAATAGATAGATCAGGTAGAGAGTGTAGGGGAGATGGAGGAAAGATGATCAGCTCAGTTTTGGCCATATTGAGCTTTAGGAAGCGAGAGGAGAAGAAGGAGGATATAGCAGATAGGCACTCTGGGGTTCTGGACAGCAGAGAAGTGACATCTGGACCAGAGAGGTAGATCTGAGTGTCATCGGCATATAGGTGTATGTACATATATGTATGATGTATCTATGTGTGTCTGTGTGTGCATGTATGATGTATCTATGTGTGTATGTGTGTGCATGTATGATGTATCTATGTGTGTCTGTGTGTGCATGTATGATGTCTGTGTGTGCATGTATGATGTCTATGTGTGTCTGTGTGTGCATGTATGATGTATCTATGTGTGTCTGTGTGTGCATGTATGATGTATCTATGTGTGTCTGTGTGTGGATGTATGATGTGTATATGTGTGCATGTATGATGTCTATGTGTGTCTGTGTGTGCATGTATCATGTATCTATGTGTGTCTGTGTGTGCATGTATGATGTATCTATGTGTGTCTGTGTGTGCATGTATGATGTATCTATGTGTGTCTGTGTGTGCATGTATGATGCATCTATGTGTGTCTGTGTGTGCATGTATGATGTATCTATGTGTCTGTGTGTGCATGTATGATGTCTGTGTGTCTGTGTGTGCATGTATGATGTATCTATGTGTGTCTGTGTGTGCATGTATGATCTATGTGTGTCTGTGTGTGCATGTATGATGTCTATGTGTGTCTGTGTGTGCATGTATGATGCATCTATGTGTGTCTGTGTGTGCATGTATGATGTATCTATGTGTCTGTGTGTGCATGTATGATGTATCTATGTGTGTCTGTGTGTGCATGTATGATGTATCTATGTGTGCATGTATGATGTATCTATGTGTGTGCATGTATGATGTATCTATGTGTGTCTGTGTGTGCATGTGTCACAAACCACCGGGGGGGTCACTCAGAAATCCCCCGCGCTGGCTACCAGTACGTCACAATCGGGGGGTAACAAGTGGGGGTCACCCCTCCTTTATACCTCCCGACCGACAGACAGAGCACGTGACGCGCTCTCTAGCGCCCCTCTTATAGTCAGGCCAATTATGGAATTGCCCGACAATAAGCAAGGAGGCCGCTATACTACTTATGCCGATTATTGAAGGGTCCCCGGTGAGAGTAGGGTATATATTCCCCCGACCTCCGCGGGCGGAATATATAAAATCTCCCCGAATCTCACTGGCCTCCCCACAATAATCCTTGGCACAACTCGCTGCCACCAACCGCTTCACGGTAACTATTAGCCGAACACACAGACGTGGGATTCAAGATCGAGATAACAGAACAGCCCAAGATTAATTATATAATTTAATCAGCCTAAAGCACACTAGAAACTACAATATATACAATAGGGAATCTACAGAATATACATATGTCAGAGTACAGTTACAATCAAAGCATGGGTTACAAACAGGCATACACAGTTCCAGCAGTTACCTTGTTGCGTCTGGCCACAGGGGGGCGCTGTAGACCAGGTTTCCAGGAACTCCCACAGATGTTTCCTGCACGTGACCCCCAGCGAAAGAACACTGGAAAATGGCCGAAGTAGGGTTATCAACCTGGGCAGATCCAGGTCCCCTCCTACCTTAGTGACCTCAGAGGGAGCACTGCTCCACCCCTGGCTGGAGTTATGGACAATCCACAACATGGAATATGGGCCATAACTTGGCCTGGGAGCGTCGTAGGCGGACGCCAATGCTCTCATTGTGACAGTTATGAATTTAGCTACAGAACGAGGGGACTCATGACCTGTCTGCCAGTTCCCCATTGGCTGATATCACGCCTGGGGCATTTCCCAATGTCCTGCTCCCATAAAAAGGGTGTGCCGGCATCGTCCGCATGCGGAGACACCATTTTTATGGTTGCCATATTTATCGGAAATATGGCTTGCGAGATATGAACCATTTGTTACTGGAGTCGTTCTGTCTGGCTATTTCCATAGCCTTGCTAACTAGCTAGCAGCCCCCACTACAGGGTGACGGCAGGGAGTCATCCTGTGTCCATTGTTCCCACACCACCTCATCTCCATATCACAGGACATGGCCATGGAGGTGTAAGTGGAACACTGAGAACAAGAAGGGAGGGGGCACTGCCAGGGAGTGATGAGGGACTATGACTGGAGTCATAATTCATCTTCATATCCCGGGATTTGCCTCACAGCATGTATGATGTCTATGTGTGTCTGTGTGTGCATGTATGATGTCTATGTGTGTCTGTGTGTGCATGTATGATGTATCTATGTGTGTCTGTGTGTGCATGTATGATGTGTATATGTGTGTCTGTGTGTGCATGTATGATGTATCTATGTGTGTCTGTGTGTGGATGTATGATGTGTATATGTGTGTCTGTGTGTGCATGTTTGATGTCTATGTGTGTCTGTGTGTGCATGTATCATGTATCTATGTGTGTCTGTGTGTGCATGTATGATGTATCTATGTGTGTCTGTGTGTGCATGTATGATGTCTATGTGTGTCTGTGTGTGCATGTATGATGTATCTATGTGTGTCTGTGTGTGCATGTATGATGTATCTATGTGTGTCTGTGTGTGCATGTATGATGTCTGTGTGTCTGTGTGTGCATGTATGATGTATCTATGTGTGTCTGTGTGTGCATGTTTGATGTATCTATGTGTGTCTGTGTGTGCATGTATGATCTATCTATGTGTGTCTGTGTGTGCATGTATGATGTCTATGTGTGTCTGTGTGTGCATGTATGATGTATCTATGTGTGTCTGTGTGTGCATGTATGATGTATCTATGTGTGTCTGTGTGTGCATGTATGATGTATCTATCTGTGTCTGTGTGTGCATGTATGATGTCTATGTGTGTCTGTGTGTGCATGTATGATGTATCTATGTGTGTCTGTGTGTGCATGTATGATGTCTATGTGTGTCTGTGTCTGCATGTATGATGTATCTATGTGTGTTTGTGTGTGCATGTATGATGTATCTATCTGTGTCTGTGTGTGCATGTATGATGTCTATGTGTGTCTGTGTGTGCATGTATGATGTATCTGTGTGTGTCTGTGTGTGCATGTATGATGTATCTATGTGTCTGTGTGTGCATGTATGATGTCTATGTGTGTCTGTGTGTGCATGTATGATGTGTCTGTGTGTGCATGTATGATGTCTATGTGTGTCTGTGTGTGCATGTATGATGTATCTATGTGTGTCTGTGTGTGCATGTATGATGCATCTATGTGTGTCTGTGTGTGCATGTATGATGTATCTATGTGTCTGTGTGTGCATGTATGATGTCTGTGTGTCTGTGTGTGCATGTATGATGTATCTATGTGTGTCTGTGTGTGCATGTATGATCTATCTATGTGTGTCTGTGTGTGCATGTATGATGTCTATGTGTGTCTGTGTGTGCATGTATGATGCATCTATGTGTGTCTGTGTGTGCATGTATGATGTATCTATGTGTCTGTGTGTGCATGTATGATGTATCTATGTGTGTCTGTGTGTGCATGTATGATGTATCTATGTGTGCATGTATGATGTCTATGTGTGTCTGTGTGTGCATGTATGATGTCTATGTGTGTCTGTGTGTGCATGTATGATGTCTATGTGTGTCTGTGTGTGCATGTATGATGTATCTATGTGTGTCTGTGTGTGCATGTATGATGTATCTATGTGTGTCTGTGTGTGCATGTATGATGTATCTATGTGTGTCTGTGTGTGCATGTATGATGTCTGTGTGTCTGTGTGTGCATGTATGATGTATCTATGTGTGTCTGTGTGTGCATGTTTGATGTATCTATGTGTGTCTGTGTGTGCATGTATGATGTATCTATGTGTGTCTGTGTGTGCATGTATGATGTATCTATGTGTGTCTGTGTGTGCATGTATCATGTATCTATGTGTGTCTGTGTGTGCATGTATGATGTATCTATGTGTGTCTGTGTGTGCATGTATGATGTCTATGTGTGTCTGTGTGTGCATGTATGATGTATCTATGTGTGTCTGTGTGTGCATGTATGATGTATCTATGTGTGTCTGTGTGTGCATGTATGATGTATCTATGTGTGTCTGTGTGTGCATGTATGATGTCTATGTGTGTCTGTGTGTGCATGTATGATGTATCTATGTGTGTCTGTGTGTGCATGTATGATGTATCTATGTGTGTCTGTGTGTGCATGTATGATGTATCTATGTGTGTCTGTGTGTGCATGTATGATGTCTGTGTGTCTGTGTGTGCATGTATGATGTATCTATGTGTGTCTGTGTGTGCATGTTTGATGTATCTATGTGTGTCTGTGTGTGCATGTATGATGTATCTATGTGTGTCTGTGTGTGCGTGTATGATGTATCTATGTGTGTCTGTGTGTGCATGTATGATCTATCTATGTGTGTCTGTGTGTGCATGTATGATGTCTATGTGTGTCTGTGTGTGCATGTATGATGTATCTATGTGTGTCTGTGTGTGCATGTATGATGCATCTATGTGTGTCTGTGTGTGCATGTATGATGTATCTATGTGTCTGTGTGTGCATGTATGATGTATCTATGTGTGTCTGTGTGTGCATGTATGATGTATCTATGTGTGTCTGTGTGTGCATGTATGATGTCTATGTGTGTCTGTGTCTGCATGTATGATGTATCTATGTGTGTTTGTGTGTGCATGTATGATGTATCTATCTGTGTCTGTGTGTGCATGTATGATGTCTATGTGTGTCTGTGTGTGCATGTATGATGTATCTATGTGTGTCTGTGTGTGCATGTATGATGTCTATGTGTGTCTGTGTCTGCATGTATGATGTATCTATGTGTGTTTGTGTGTGCATGTATGATGTATCTATCTGTGTCTGTGTGTGCATGTATGATGTCTATGTGTGTCTGTGTGTGCATGTATGATGTATCTGTGTGTGTCTGTGTGTGCATGTATGATGTATCTATGTGTCTGTGTGTGCATGTATGATGTCTATGTGTGTCTGTGTGTGCATGTATGATGTGTCTGTGTGTGCATGTATGATGTCTATGTGTGTCTGTGTGTGCATGTATGATGTATCTATGTGTGTCTGTGTGTGCATGTATGATGCATCTATGTGTGTCTGTGTGTGCATGTATGATGTATCTATGTGTCTGTGTGTGCATGTATGATGTCTGTGTGTCTGTGTGTGCATGTATGATGTATCTATGTGTGTCTGTGTGTGCATGTATGATCTATCTATGTGTGTCTGTGTGTGCATGTATGATGTCTATGTGTGTCTGTGTGTGCATGTATGATGCATCTATGTGTGTCTGTGTGTGCATGTATGATGTATCTATGTGTGCATGTATGATGTCTATGTGTGTCTGTGTGTGCATGTATGATGTCTATGTGTGTCTGTGTGTGCATGTATGATGTCTATGTGTGTCTGTGTGTGCATGTATGATGTATCTATGTGTGTCTGTGTGTGCATGTATGATGTGTATATGTGTGTCTGTGTGTGCATGTATGATGTATCTATGTGTGTCTGTGTGTGGATGTATGATGTGTATATGTGTGTCTGTGTGTGCATGTATCATGTATCTATGTGTGTCTGTGTGTGCATGTATGATGTATCTATGTGTGTCTGTGTGTGCATGTATGATGTCTATGTGTGTCTGTGTGTGCATGTATGATGTATCTATGTGTGTCTGTGTGTGCATGTATGATGTATCTATGTGTGTCTGTGTGTGCATGTATGATGTATCTATGTGTGTCTGTGTGTGCATGTATGATGTCTATGTGTGTCTGTGTGTGCATGTATGATGTATCTATGTGTGTCTGTGTGTGCATGTATGATGTATCTATGTGTGTCTGTGTGTGCATGTATGATGTATCTATGTGTGTCTGTGTGTGCATGTATGATGTCTGTGTGTCTGTGTGTGCATGTATGATGTATCTATGTGTGTCTGTGTGTGCATGTTTGATGTATCTATGTGTGTCTGTGTGTGCATGTATGATCTATGTGTGTCTGTGTGTGCATGTATGATGCATCTATGTGTGTCTGTGTGTGCATGTATGATGTATCTATGTGTCTGTGTGTGCATGTATGATGTATCTATGTGTGTCTGTGTGTGCATGTATGATGTATCTATGTGTGTCTGTGTGTGCATGTATGATGTCTATGTGTGTCTGTGTCTGCATGTATGATGTATCTATGTGTGTTTGTGTGTGCATGTATGATGTATCTATCTGTGTCTGTGTGTGCATGTATGATGTCTATGTGTGTCTGTGTGTGCATGTATGATGTATCTATGTGTGTCTGTGTGTGCATGTATGATGTCTATGTGTGTCTGTGTCTGCATGTATGATGTATCTATGTGTGTTTGTGTGTGCATGTATGATGTATCTATCTGTGTCTGTGTGTGCATGTATGATGTCTATGTGTGTCTGTGTGTGCATGTATGATGTATCTGTGTGTGTCTGTGTGTGCATGTATGATGTATCTATGTGTGTCTGTGTGTGCATGTATGATGTGTATCTATGTGTGTCTGTGTGTGCATGTATGTGTATCTATGTGTGTGTGCATGTATGATGTATCTATGTGTGTCTGTGTGTGCATGTATGATGTCTATGTGTGTCTGTGTGTGCATGTATGATGTATCTATGTGTGTATGTGTGTGCATGTATGATGTATCTATGTGTGTCTGTGTGTGCATGTATGATGTATCTATGTGTGTGCATGTATGATGTATCTATGTGTGTCTGTGTGTGCATGTATGATGTGTATCTATGTGTCTGTGTGTGCATGTATGATGTATCTATGTGTGTCTGTGTGTGCATGTATGATGTATCTATGTTGTGTCTGTGTGTGCATGTATGATGTCTATGTGTGTCTGTGTGTGCATGTATGATGTATCTATGTGTGTCTGTGTGTGCATGTATGATGTATATATGTGTGTCTGTGTGTGCATGTATGATGTATCTATGTGTGTCTGTGTGTGCATGTATGATGTATCTATGTGTGTCTGTGTGTGCATGTATGATGTATATATGTGTGTCTGTGTGTGCATGTATGATGTATCTATGTGTGTGCATGTATGATGTATCTGTGTGTGTCTGTGTGTGCATGTATGATGTCTATGTGTGTCTGTGTGTGCATGTATGATGTATCTATGTGTGTCTGTGTGTGCATGTATGATGTATCTATGTGTGTGCATGTATGATGTATCTATGTGTGTGCATGTATGATGTATCTATGTGTGTCTGTGTGTGCATGTATGATGTGTATCTATGTGTGTCTGTGTGTGCATGTATGATGTGTATCTATGTGTGTCTGTGTGTGCATGTATGATGTGTATCTATGTGTGTCTGTGTGTGCATGTATGATGTGTATCTATGTGTGTCTGTGTGTGCATGTATGATGTGTATCTATGTGTGTCTGTGTGTGCATGTATGATGTGTATCTATGTGTGTCTGTGTGTGCATGTATGATGTATCTATGTGTGTGCATGTATGATGTATCTATGTGTGTCTGTGTGTGCATGTATGATGTATCTATGTGTGTCTGTGTGTGCATGTATGATGTCTATGTGTGTCTGTGTGTGCATGTATGATGTATCTATGTGTGTCTGTGTGTGCATGTATGATGTATCTATGTGTGTGCATGTATGATGTATCTATGTGTGTCTGTGTGTGCATGTATGATGTATCCATGTGTGTCTGTGTGTGCATGTATGATGTCTATGTGTGTCTGTGTGTGCATGTATGATGTATCTATGTGTGTCTGTGTGTGCATGTATGATGTCTATGTGTGTCTGTGTGTGCATGTATGATGTATCTATGTGTGTCTGTGTGTGCATGTATGATGTATCTATGTGTGTCTGTGTGTGCATGTATGATGTATATATGTGTGTCTGTGTGTGCATGTATGATGTATATATGTGTGTCTGTGTGTGCATGTATGATGTATCTATGTGTGTCTGTGTGTGCATGTATGATGTATCTATGTGTGTCTGTATGTGCATGTATGATGTATCTATATGTGTCTGTGTGTGCATGTATGATGTATCTATGTGTGTCTGTGTGTGCATGTATGATGTGTATCTATGTGGGTCTGTGTGTGCATGTATGATGTGTATCTATGTGGGTCTGTGTGTGCATGTATGATGTATCTATGTGTGTCTGTGTGTGCATGTATGATGTGTATGTGTGTCTGTGTGTGCATGTATGATGTATCTATGTGTGTATGTGTGTGCATGTATGATGTATCTGTGTGTCTGTGTGTGCATGTATGATGTATCTATGTGTGTCTGTGTGTGCATGTATGATGTATCTGTGTGTCTGTGTGTGCATGTATGATGTATCTATGTGTGTCTGTGTGTGCATGTATGATGTCTATGTGTGTCTGTGTGTGCATGTATGATGTGTGTCTGTGTGTGCATGTATGATGTGTATCTATGTGTGTCTGTGTGTGCATGTATGATGTATCTATGTGTGTCTGTGTGTGCATGTATGATGTATCTATATGTGTCTGTGTGTGCATGTATGATGTATCTATGTGCATGTATGATGTATCTATGTGTGTCTGTGTGTGCATGTATGATGTATCTATGTGTGTCTGTGTGTGCATGTATGATGTATCTATGTGTGTCTGTGTGTGCATGTATGATGTGTATCTATGTGTGTCTGTGTGTGCATGTATGATGTGTATGTGTGTCAGTGTGTGCATGTATGATGTGTATATGTGTATCTGTGTGTGCATGTATGATGTGTCTATGTGTGTCTCTGTGTGCATGTATGATGTATCTATGGGTGTCTGTGTGTGCATGTATGATGTGTATGTGTGTCAGTGTGTGCATGTATGATGTCTATGTGTATCTGTGTGTGCATGTATGATGTGTATGTGTGTCTGTGTGTGCATGTATGATGTGTATCTATGTGTGTCTGTGTGTGCATGTATGATGTATCTATGTGTGTGCATGTATGATGTATCTATGTGTGTCTGTGTGTGCATGTATGATGTATCTTTGTGTGTCTGTGTGTGCATGTATGATGTCTATGTGTGTCTGTGTGTGCATGTATGATGTATCTATGTGTGTCTGTGTGTGCATGTATGATGTATCTATGTGTGTGCATGTATGATGTATCTATGTGTGTCTGTGTGTGCATGTATGATGTATCCATGTGTGTCTGTGTGTGCATGTATGATGTCTATGTGTGTCTGTGTGTGCATGTATGATGTATCTATGTGTGTCTGTGTGTGCATGTATGATGTCTATGTGTGTCTGTGTGTGCATGTATGATGTATCTATGTGTGTCTGTGTGTGCATGTATGATGTATCTATGTGTGTCTGTGTGTGCATGTATGATGTATATATGTGTGTCTGTGTGTGCATGTATGATGTATATATGTATGTCTGTGTGTGCATGTATGATGTATCTATGTGTGTCTGTGTGTGCATGTATGATGTATCTATGTGTGTCTGTGTGTGCATGTATGATGTATCTATATGTGTCTGTGTGTGCATGTATGATGTATCTATGTGTGTCTGTGTGTGCATGTATGATGTGTATCTATGTGGGTCTGTGTGTGCATGTATGATGTGTATCTATGTGGGTCTGTGTGTGCATGTATGATGTATCTATGTGTGTCTGTGTGTGCATGTATGATGTGTATGTGTGTCTGTGTGTGCATGTATGATGTATCTATGTGTGTATGTGTGTGCATGTATGATGTATCTGTGTGTCTGTGTGTGCATGTATGATGTATCTATGTGTGTCTGTGTGTGCATGTATGATGTATCTGTGTGTCTGTGTGTGCATGTATGATGTATCTATGTGTGTCTGTGTGTGCATGTATGATGTCTGTGTGTCTGTGTGTGCATGTATGATGTGTGTCTGTGTGTGCATGTATGATGTGTATCTATGTGTGTCTGTGTGTGCATGTATGATGTATCTATGTGTGTCTGTGTGTGCATGTATGATGTATCTATATGTGTCTGTGTGTGCATGTATGATGTATCTATGTGTGTCTGTGTGTGCATGTATGATGTATCTATGTGTGTCTGTGTGTGCATGTATGATGTATCTATGTGTGTCTGTGTGTGCATGTATGATGTGTATCTATGTGTGTCTGTGTGTGCATGTATGATGTGTATGTGTGTCAGTGTGTGCATGTATGATGTGTATATGTGTATCTGTGTGTGCATGTATGATGTGTCTATGTGTGTCTCTGTGTGCATGTATGATGTATCTATGGGTGTCTGTGTGTGCATGTATGATGTGTATGTGTGTCAGTGTGTGCATGTATGATGTCTATGTGTATCTGTGTGTGCATGTATGATGTGTATGTGTGTCTGTGTGTGCATGTATGATGTATCTATGTGTGTCTGTGTGTGCATGTATGATGTGTATATGTGTGTCTGTGTGTATGTATGATGTATCTGTGTGTGCATGTATGATGTGTCTATGTGTGTCTCTGTGTGCATGTATGATGTATCTATGGGTGTCTGTGTGTGCATGTATGATGTGTATGTGTGTCAGTGTGTGCATGTATGATGTCTATGTGTGTCTGTGTGTGCATGTATGATGTGTATGTGTGTCAGTGTGTGCATGTATGATGTCTATGTGTATCTGTGTGTGCATGTATGATGTGTATGTGTGTCTGTGTGTGCATGTATGATGTATCTATGGGTGTCTGTGTGTGCATGTATGATGTGTATGTGTGTCAGTGTGTGCATGTATGATGTGTATATGTGTGTCTGTGTGTGCATGTATGATGTATCTGTGTGTGCATGTATGATGTGTCTATGTGTGTCTCTGTGTGCATGTATGATGTATCTATGGGTGTCTGTGTGTGCATGTATGATGTGTATGTGTGTCAGTGTGTGCATGTATGATGTCTGTGTGTGCATGTATGATGTGTATGTGTGTCAGTGTGTATGTATGATGTCTATGTGTATCTGTGTGTGCATGTATGATGTGTGTGTCTGTGTGTGCATGTATGATGTATCTATGTGTGTCTGCATGTATGATGTGTATCTATGTGTGTCTGTGTGTGCATGTATGATGTGTATGTGTGTCAGTGTGTGCATGTATGATGCGTATATGTGTGTCTGTGTGTGCATGTATGATGTATCTGTGTGTGCATGTATGATGTGTCTATGTGTGTCTCTGTGTGCATGTATGATGTATCTATGGGTGTCTGTGTGTGCATGTATGATGTGTATGTGTGTCAGTGTGTGCATGTATGATGTCTATGTGTGTCTGTGTGTGCATGTATGATGTGTATGTGTGTCAGTGTGTGCATGTATGATGTCTATGTGTATCTGTGTGTGCATGTATGATGTGTATGTGTGTCTGTGTGTGCATGTATGATGTATCTATGGGTGTCTGTGTGTGCATGTATGATGTGTATGTGTGTCAGTGTGTGCATGTATGATGTGTATATGTGTGTCTGTGTGTGCATGTATGATGTATCTGTGTGTGCATGTATGATGTGTCTATGTGTGTCTCTGTGTGCATGTATGATGTATCTATGGGTGTCTGTGTGTGCATGTATGATGTGTATGTGTGTCAGTGTGTGCATGTATGATGTCTGTGTGTGCATGTATGATGTGTATGTGTGTCAGTGTGTATGTATGATGTCTATGTGTATCTGTGTGTGCATGTATGATGTGTATGTGTGTCTGTGTGTGCATGTATGATGTATCTATGTGTGTCTGTGTGTGCATGTATGATGTGTATCTATGTGTGTCTGTGTGTGCATGTATGATGTGTATGTGTGTCAGTGTGTGCATGTATGATGTGTATATGTGTGTCTGTGTGTGCATGTATGATGTATCTGTGTGTGCATGTATGATGTGTCTATGTGTGTCTCTGTGTGCATGTATGATGTATCTATGGGTGTCTGTGTGTGCATGTATGATGTGTCTATGTGTGTCTGTGTGTGCATGTATGATGTATCTATGGGTGTCTGTGTGTGCATGTATGATGTGTATGTGTGTCAGTGTGTGCATGTATGATGTCTATGTGTGTCTGTGTGTGCATGTATGATGTGTATGTGTGTCTGTGTGTGCATGTATGATGTCTATGTGTATCTGTGTGTGCATGTATGATGTGTATGTGTGTCAGTGTGTGCATGTATGATGTCTATGTGTATCTGTGTGTGCATGTATGATGTGTATGTGTGTCAGTGTGTGCATGTATGATGTCTATGTGTATCAGTGTGTGCATGTATGATGTGTATGTGTGTCTGTGTGTGCATGTATGATGTGTATGTGTGTCTGTGTGTGCATGTATGATGTATCTATGGGTGTCTGTGTGTGCATGTATGATGTGTATGAGTGTCAGTGTGTGCATGTATGATGTGTATGTGTGTCTGTGTGTGCATGTATGATGTCTATGTGTATCAGTGTGTGCATGTATGATGTGTATGTGTGTCTGTGTGTGCATGTATGATGTGTATGTGTGTCTGTGTGTGCATGTATGATGTATCTATGGGTGTCTGTGTGTGCATGTATGATGTGTATGAGTGTCAGTGTGTGCATGTATGATGTCTATGTGTATCAGTGTGTGCATGTATGATGTGTATGTGTGTCTGTGTGTGCATGTATGATGTGTATGTGTGTCTGTGTGTGCATGTATGATGTATCTATGGGTGTCTGTGTGTGCATGTATGATGTGTATGAGTGTCAGTGTGTGCATGTATGATGTGTATGTGTGTCTGTGTGTGCATGTATGATGTCTATGTGTATCAGTGTGTGCATGTATGATGTGTATGTGTGTCTGTGTGTGCATGTATGATGTGTATGTGTGTCTGTGTGTGCATGTATGATGTGTATGTGTATCAGTGTGTGCATGTATGATGTTTATGTGTGTCAGTGTGTGCATGTATGATGTTTATGTGTGTCAGTGTATATGACTGTGTATAGATTTATGTCTGTTTATATGTGTTTTTTGAATTTCCCTTTATATATATATGTGTACGTGGAGTCTGTAGCCAAACCTGCGACTCCGACTCCTCAATTTCCCTTGCTCAGACTCCCACATATAGTAGTTATATTTAAGTGAAGAATGTATTGTACAATGTGAACATCAGACATTTAATCATTTTTATGATACAATAATCAAGATATTTAGATACAACATAAATATATTTATTGGATACAACTTTAGAACACAAAAAACTAATAAATTGTAAATATGTAATAACTATGCACTATATATATATATGAATTTGTTGTAAGAATAGAATTCCTCCATCAGATCGTCCTTCGCAGATGACCTCGGATCTGACCTAATAATGTTAGGGCTGGAGAACGACCTCTCTACAGTGACTGGGGCTGGAGGCAAAACCGTAACCACATGGGAACATCTCTAACAATCTCCGGGTATAAAGGAATGGCCTCATGCACACTCAGTTTTGATGAATGGTTGAATTTTTCTATTTCTTTGAGAGCAAGTGAAAAATGTTACTGAAATCTGCTCAATCTGCTGCTATAGGAGACGCAGTGACATCTGGCCAATCTGCTGCTATAGGAGACGCATTGACATCTGGCCAATCTGCCGCTATAGGAGACGCAGTGACATCTGGCCAATCTGCTGCTATAGGAGACGCATTGACATCTGGCCAATCTGCCGCTATAGGAGACGCAGTGACATCTGGCCAATCTGCTGCTATAGGAGACGCAGTGACATCTGGCCAATCTGCTGGTATAGGAGATGGAGTGACATCTGGCCAATCTGCTGGTATAGGAGACGCAGTAAAATCTGGCCAATCTGCTGGTATAGGAGACGGAGTGACATCTGGCCAATCTGCTGGTATAGGAGACGCAGTGAAATCTGGCCAATCTGCTGCTATAGGAGACGCAGTGACATCTGGCCAATCTGCTGCTATAGGAGACGCATTGACATCTGGCCAATCTGCCGCTATAGGAGACGCAGTGACATCTGGCCAATCTGCTGCTATAGGAGACGCAGTGACATCTGGCCAATCTGCTGGTATAGGAGACGGAGTGACATCTGGCCAATCTGCTGGTATAGGAGACGCAGTAAAATCTGGCCAATCTGCTGGTATAGGAGACGGAGTGACATCTGGCCAATCTGCTGTTATAGGAGACGCAGTGACATCTGGCCAATCTGCTGCTATAGGAGACGCAGTGAAATCTGGCCAATCTGCTGCTATAGGAGACGCAGTGACATCTGGCCAATCTGCTGCTATAGGAGACGCAGTGACATCTGGCCAATCTGCTGCTATAGGAGACGCAGTGACATCTGGCCAATCTGCTGCTATAGGAGACGCAGTGACATCTGGCCAATCTGCTGCTATAGGAGACGCAGTGAAATCTGGCCAATCTGCTGCTATAGGAGACGCAGTGAAATCTGGCCAATCTGCTGCTATAGGAGACGCAGTGACATCTGGCCAATCTGCTGCTATAGGAGACGCAGTGACATCTGGCCAATCTGCTGCTATAGGAGACGCAGTGAAATCTGGCCAATCTGCTGCTATAGGAGACGCAGTGAAATCTGGCCAATCTGCTGCTATAGGAGACGCAGTGAAATCTGGCCAAACTGCTGCTATAGGAGACGCAGTGACATCTGGCCAATCTGCTGCTATAGGAGACGCAGTGACATCTGGCCAATCTGCTGCTATAGGAGACGCAGTGACATCTGGCCAATCTGCTGCTATAGGAGACGCAGTGACATCTGGCCAATCTGCTGCTATAGGAGACGCAGTGAAATCTGGCCAATCTGCTGCTATAGGAGACGGAGTGACATCTGGTCAATCTGCTGCTATAGGAGACGCAGTGAAATCTGGCCAATCTGCTGCTATAGGAGATGGAGTGAAATCTTTTTCCTTGCGGCAACGCTTTGCCTGCTCCATGTCATCCAAATACTTGTCAAAGTTAAACTCCTCATCTGATGAGGATGAAGATATGGCAGCAGTAGCACTGTCAGGCCCCAAGTCCTCTTGTGCCTGGCAGTCCTGTAGCCGCTCATCCTAACTGCTACCTCAGTCATAGCTTCTTTTCCTTTAGTAAGCTGTTGATCATCCAGCAGTATATGATGACTTGGGTCCACATAAACAGCTGCCAGAAGAATTTTATTTTACAATAGCTGTGTCTCTCTACGTTTCATTGAAGCAGAAATGCCATCTGCGATTAAACCTCCTCTTTGGGACAGGCAAAACAGCAAGTTCTTCCACTCCCTTATGAAAATGCCAGGAGTGAAATCCTCAGCTTGTAATGTTTTAGTCACGGTAAATGGGTGATTAAGCAATTCCTTCAATTCAGCCACCTGTGTCCATTGACGTTCATTTAGGGTTACCTGAGGGTTCGCCATATCTATAAGAAATGGTTTTAGTTCATGCAATCACTCAATCATTAAATAAGTGCTGCCTCACCGAGTGGCTTGATCAACAATTGCCCCTTTCCCAGCACGTCTCTTCAAGATGGAATCAATTTTAGGGGTTCTGGCGGCAATAACCAATGTCCTCACATTTCCAATCAGATTTCTGGCATGTCCCTCTTGCAGACTCTCTCTTATTGCCGGCTGCAGCGTGTGCACAACACAGCGCATGTGATTATAGGAAAGTGTTCTGAAGCAGCTTCTACAAGATCCTCTAATTGTAAAGTATCATGTTGCTGTTCTTCTGTTGTAATATCTGCTTGTTCCTCAGTTACATGAGCAGCGCTGTGGCTCCATCTCACACACACTGAATGCTACATTCTCTTCTAGCTGCTGTTCCTCAGTTACATGAGCAGCGCTGTGGCTCCAGCTCACACACACTGAATGCTGCATTCTCTTCTAGCTGCTGTTCCTCAGTTACATGAGCAGCGCTGCGGCTCCAGCTCACACATACTGAATGCTACATTCTCTTCTAGCTGCTGTTCCTCAGTTACATGAGCAGCGCTGTGGATCCAGCTCACACACACTGAATGCTGCATTCTCTTCTGGCTGCTGTTCCTCAGTTACATGAGCAGTGCTGCGGCTCCAGCTCACACACACTGAATGCTACATTCTCTTCTGGCTGCTGTTCCTCAGTTACATGAGCAGCGCTGTGGCTCCATCTCACACACACTGAATGCTGCATTCTCTTCTGGCTGCTGTTCCTCAGTTACATGAGCAGCGCTGCGGCTCCATCTCACACACACTGAATGCTGCATTCTCTTCTGGCTGCTGTTCCTCAGTTACATGAGCAGTGCTGTGGCTCCAGCTCACACACACTGAATGCTGCATTCTCTTCTGGCTGCTGTTCCTCAGTTACATGAGCAGTGCTGCGGCTCCAGCTCACACACACTGAATGCTGCATTCTCTTCTGGCTGCTGTTCCTCAGTTACATGAGCAGCGCTGTGGCTCCATCTCACACACACTGAATGCTGCATTCTCTTCTGGCTGCTGTTCCTCAGTTACATGAGCAGTGCTGTGGCTCCAGCTCACACACACTGAATGCTGCATTCTCTTCTGGCTGCTGTTCCTCAGTTACATGAGCAGCGCTGCGGCTCCAGCTCACACACACTGAATGCTGCATTCTCTTCTGGCTGCTGTTCCTCAGTTACATGAGCAGCGCTGTGGCTCCAGCTCACACACACTGAATGCTGCATTCTCTTCTGGCTGCTGTTCCTCAGTTACATGAGCAGTGCTGTGGCTCCAGCTCACACACACTGAATGCTGCATTCTCTTCTGGCTGCTGTTCCTCAGTTACATGAGCAGCGCTGCGGCTCCAGCTCACACACACTGAATGCTGCATTCTCTTCTGGATGCTGCTCATGCCTCTCATTCATCAGTGTGATTGTACTTATGTGTGAAGCATCGTCCGTTATTTTTCTAATCTGCTTTTGCTATTGAAAGCATTATCTATGAGCTCAGAGACCTTTCAGATGATGCGGTTTATAAAAAGCTGATCTGCTTTTGCAGCTGAAAAACGTATCCTCAAAAAACGCAGCAAAAACGCAGTGTGTGAATGTGGCCTTAGATCAGGAATAGAACAGACATTTATAGGACATTTCATAACTTTCCCAAATTCCTATGAAAAAATATTCAGCACATTCTGCACTGACCGCTGCACCCAATGTATTATAGATTTTAGGAGTCGGAGTCGCTCCATTTTATACCGACTCCACGACTCTGACTCCACCAAAATGAGCTCCGACGCCACAGCCCTGGTACGTATGCCTGTATGTGTATGTATCTGTGCATGTCTGTGTGGATGGGGCCGACTGAGACTCTTTCACCCAGGGCCCACAAAAACCTGGAGCCAACCCTGGCCGTCTTTCATAACCTCACCTTTGTAGCACAGTTTGTATGCTCCTCACCCAGTTTTAAGCCTCCAACACGGCAGTTTCTGTTTCAGTCAACCTGAAAATGATGATCCTTGTCACTCTTTTGTTCTTCTTTTCTTCAGTCATCTCTGGATCCGCCCCGTGAGCAGATCTCCTGTGCGAGGTTCCATTAGTGGAGTGTATTCATTCACATTTACTATTGTGATCGCCTGGGATAAATATATACAGGACGTCAATGACAGAAGGATGGTTTCCTGAGAGCTGGGCTGTAGCTGCAGGTCAGCGGCGTGGAGAGGCAGAGGGAGCGAGTATATCCACTGCTGCGCTTCTCATGCAGGGTTTAGTAGGAAGCTTGGGAAGAAAACAATAAAATAGAAGAGGAAGGAATACAGGGTGTATAGAATATACCTGCCAGAATGCAAATCACTGGGCAGACACTAGACACGCAGGGATTGCAGCTCTGAAGTCTGCAGAATTGTGAATTCAGCTGTGGGGTATAAAACAGGATTTAACTTGGGATCAGTACAGCGTATGTAATGTATATACGGTGCACAGTGACTGTGTGCCGCCCCCACGTCAGTAGCAGCCGGGCTGCTCGGATCCGGACCCGCAGTGTGGCTCGAGGGATTCTCCGGACCAGGGGGTCGCGCGGACACTCCGAATGAAAAGGGGACGTATTTGTACGGGGCTTGCTGTAGTCAGTCTGTGACGCCACCCACGGTGTGTGGTGAAGTATGGCACCACCGCTGCTGTTGTGGGACACCCGGGGCTATGGAATGGCAGCTGGTTGTTAACCCCTCCGTGGGTAGGGTGGATGTCCTCGGGACGCGGTGACTTGGTGCAGGGGACGGTGATGGCGGGGCCGGCGCGCCTGGTCAAACCAGGGAGTCTCAGCTTACGGTTAAAGAAATCAGACAAGTCCAGTGATTAACCAAGGTGCTGGTGGCCGGCCGCCGTGGCCGGGTGTACGCTGGTCCCCCACCCGGGCTGGTGGTGGTCTGTGTCACTTTCCTCTGCACTGTGTTGTGATGTGGTGGACTTCCCGTACTATTGCTGGGAGCCATGCCCATCAGACGCTGACCCCTGGGATCTACCGGACCTTCTCTGTGGGTGGTTGTCTACTTTTCGGGACTTAAGGCCACTTTACATGCTGCGATCTCGCTACCGTGCGTCCTCGCCCCAATCGGTTGTGCGTCACGGGCAAATTGCTGCCTGTGCCGCACAACATTGCACGGACCAGTCACACTACTTACCTGCCTAGTGACGTCGCGGTGACCGGTGAACCGCCTCCTTTCTAAGGGGGAGGGACGTGCGGCGTCACAGTGGCGTCACTAAGCGGCCGCCCAATAGAAGCGGAGGGGCGGTACTGAGCGGGACATAACATCCCGCCCACCTCCTTCCTTCCTCATTGCGGGCGGCCGCAGGTGAGGTGAGGGTCCTCGTTTCTGCGGTGTCAGACGTAGCGATGTGCTGCGGCAGGAACGAGGAACTACATCGTACACGCTGCAGCAGCAACGATATTTGGGAACTGGACAGCGTGTCAACGAGCAACGATAAGGTGAGTATTTTTGCTCGTTATCGGTCGCTCGTACGTGTCACACACAACGACGTCGCTAACGAGGCCGGATGTGCATCACGAATTCCGTGACCCCAACGACATCGTGTTAGCGACGTCATTGGGTGTAAAGCGGCCTTTAGGTTGGGACAGGACCTATAATCCGGCCCTCAAGTGGTTAATTAGCTAGGCCGTTGGTTCCAGTCCTGGCTTCAGGGTCCAAGTACCCCCTCTGCACGGTTCTGGGTCAGTTCTCCGGTGTCGGTACCGGCGGGTTCCTACCCTGCCCCGGTCCACCTTGGATCTCCGGCTACCGTCTTCCCGTCTCCTGACAGACACGGACCACCGTCTGCCACCTAGCCAGTACAGCGGGGCTCCAACCCCGACGCCTGTCAACTTGAGTCCCAGACCTTGACACAGGTGTGGACTCCACTTGAGCTACAGGCTGCTCTTCTCCTCCACTCCACTCCACTTGAGCTACAGGCTGCTCTTCTCCTCCACTCCACTCCACTTGAGCTACAGGCTGCTCTTCTCCTCCACTCCACTCCACTTGAGCTACAGGCTGCTCTTCTCCTCCACTCCACTCCACTTGAGCTACAGGCTGCTCTTCTCCTCCACTCCACTCCACTTGAGCTACAGGCTGCTCTTCTCCTCCACTCCACTCCACTTGAGCTACAGGCTGCTCTTCTCCTCCACTCCACTCCACTTGAGCTCTAAACTTCGACTACTGCTTTCCCGCCCGGGCTCTCCAGACCCCTGGGTGGGCGTTCTCCATCCGCCTGGTCCCGCCCACTGGTGTGTCTGTCTTTCCCTGGGGGAGGTGACTAGCGTTTCAGGTCTGCTGTGTGTAACCCTGCGAGGGAAGGTGTTATGCGGGGGCCTATCTGTGTGGCTACCTGGTTTTGCCAGGGCGTCACAACTGCACCAGCAGAATAGCGAGTGCAGCTCTGGAGTATTATACAGCATGTAACTCAGGATCAGTACAGGATTAGTAATGTAATATATGTACACAGTGACTGCACCAGCAGAATAGTGAGTGCAGCTCTGGAGTATAATACAGGAGGTAACTCAGGATCAGTAATGTAATGTATGTACACAGTGACTGCACCAGCAGAATAGCGAGTGCTGCTCTGGAGTATAATACAGGAGGTAACTCAGGATCAGTAATGTAATGTATGTACACAGTGACTGTGTGACGCCCTGGGCAAGCCAGGGGTCACAGGTCATGACACCACCACACACCCCACATTCCCTGCAGGCACACCAAGGTCAGAACACAAAATCCTTGTTGCCCTCCTCCAGGGGCTGATGTCCACACCAGGGGGTGGGCCAGGCGGTTGGCTCCGCCCACTGAGGAGTTCACAGTCCTGGAGGCGGGAAAAACCAGAGAGTTGAGTTTGTGAGTTGAAGGAAGTGAGAGGGAAGTGGTAGAGGAGCAAGTGAAAGGAGTTGAAGTGAAGGAGAAGGTGACAGCAACAGAGCCTGAAGTTGGTCCGGGTGTGTGCCCCGGACTGAGACAGCAAGGTTGGCAGACAGCGGTGACCGTCTGCAGGAGTGGCCTATTGGAGTCTACCGTAAGGACTGTGGACGGGTGGTGGCCCGGCGGTACCGGACCGGTACACAAAGAGAAGCCAGCACCATTGGCAGGGGCCTTTCGGATCCCGGCAAGGCTTGGAGTCGCCGTACAATTTGCCAAATCCGTCAGTGAAGGGGACCTCCGGGTCTCCCAACAGCCAAAGTCCCGATTGAAGGCAACTGTCCAACCATATTGGAGAGACACTGCCACCGCCAAGGCACCAGTTTCTCAGGGCCAGCGCCTGCGGGCAAGAGAGGGGCTCCTCCGGCTCATTTCCAAGCTGGGGAGCGGGTTACCGGTGGGAATCCATCGCTACCAACAACCGTATTTAGGTGCAGGGAAGAGACAGTCACCGCTAACTTGCAGGGAACTTCAGCACCGCAGCCGTCCGAGGGACCCGTCCAACCAGCCGCTTGTTTACCGTGAACTGTGTCATCATCCTTGGGCTGAGTGAGTACCTCCGTGCCGTGCGGCACAGCGCTGCCCCTGCACCTCAACAGGCCCCATAACCCGCCTGTCAACCATCCTAACTCCCCATCATTGGGCCCCGGGACCACCAACCCCCTACCCACGTAGGGGAGGGCCAACATCTAGCTGCTCCATACCACCACTCCCGGGATCCCCATACAGAGCAGCGGTGGTGTCCACACAATCACCACAACCGTGGGTGGCGTCACGGACAACAATAAATCCCCAAAACCAATCCCCTTTTCACTCACGGGCGAGGAGCGCCGCTCGAGTCCCCGGGATCCGGCCCATCGCTCGAGCCACCGAGCAGCAGAGGCCGCGGCAGCAGTGGCAGCCGGACCCGAGCAGTGGGAGAGCGCGGCGTCCCCTCCTCCGCCCGCGACAACTGCACCAGCAGAATAATGATTGCAGCTCTGGAGTATAATACAGGAGGTAACTCAGGATCAGTAATGTATGTACATAGTGACTGCTCCAGCAGAATAGTGAGTGCAGCTCTGGAGTATAATACAGGAGGTAATTGAGGATCAGTAATGTAATGTATGTACACAGTGACTGCACCAGCAGAATAGTGAGTGCAGCTCTGGAGTATAATACAGGAGGTAACTCAGGATCAGTAATGTATGTACACAGTGACTTCACCAGCAGAATAGTGAGTGCAGCTCTGGAGTATAATACAGGAGATAATTCAGGATCAGTAATGTAATGTATGTACACAGTGACTCCACCAGCAGAATAGTGAGTGCAGCTCTGGAGGATAATACAGGAGATAACTCAGGAGCAGTAATGTAATGTATGTACACAGTGACTCCACCAGCAGAATAGTGAGTGCAGCTCTGGAGTATAATACAGGAGGTAACTCAGGATCAGTAATATAATGTATGTATATGATGATTGCACCAGCAGAATAGTGAGTGCAGCTCTGGAGTATAATACAGGCCTAGTAATGAGTAGTGTAAGCTTCCCACTTTTTCTGTAGACCATCACATACCCGTATGATCTCACTCAGTCCATGAGTCCAGCTCTTTGTACAATTGCTCACAGCAATTGTAAATGACTTCACAGAGTCTGCAAATATGGACTTTGCTCTTATATTTCAAGATTTCGCCACTTTTGTTGCTCTTCTAACTTATTATTTGTTTAGGTTAACGGCAGGAACTGTGAAAAGCCATATGAGCCATGTGTTCCTGATGGTTATTCATTGACCTGCGTGTCAGACGGCCGCAACAAAGAAAAAAAAATATTTAATTCATTATCATTACAGTAGCCGGGCAGCTCAGCCATTGAGGTTTCTATAGAAGCTGAGTGACCACCACTGCGGGCAGCCATTTTGGGACTCATCCTGTTTGCTAAGAAGTAGATGGATCTCGGCAGGAGGTTGTTTCAAACATTTTGGAGCACTGACCCTAGATCAT
>NC_134361.1:232891700-232896700 GCF_048569485.1 Anomaloglossus baeobatrachus
ATGGAGCACGTTTGGGAGTGCGCAGCATGGCGGATGGAGCACGTTTGGGAGTGTGCAGCATGGCGGATAGAGCACGATGGGGAGTGCACAGTATGGCGGATGGAGCACGTTTGGGAGTGCGCAGTATGGCGGATGGAGCACGTTTCGGAGTGCGCAGCATGGCGGATGGAGCACGTTTGGGAGTGCGCAGCATGGCGGATGGACCACGTTTGGGAGCGCGCAGCATGGCGGATGGAGCACGTTTGGGAGTGCGCAGCATGGCGGATGGAGCACGTTTGGAAGTGCGCAGCATGGCGGATGGAGCACGTTTGGGAGTGCGCAGCATGGCGGATGGAGCACGTTTGGGAGTGCGCAGCATGCCGGATGGTGCACGATGGGGAGTGCGCAGTATGGCGGATGGAGCACGTTTGGGAGTGCGCAGCATGGCGGATGGAGCACGTTTGGGAGTGCGCAGCATGGCGGATGGACCACGTTTGGGAGTGCGCAGCATGGCGGATGGAGCACGTTTGGGAGTGCGCAGCATGGCGGATGGAGCACGTTTGGGAGTGCGCAGCATGGCGGGTGGAGCACGTTTGGGAGTGCGCAGCATGGCGGATGGAGCATGATAGGGGGTGCGCAGCATGGCGGATGGAGCACGTTTGGGAGTGCGCAGCATGGCGGATGGAGCACGTTTGGGAGTGTGCAGCATGGCGGATAGAGCACGATGGGGAGTGCGCAGCATGGCGGATGGAGCACGTTTGGGAGTGCGCAGCATGGGGGATGCAGCACGATGGGGAGTGCGCAGTATGGCGGATGGAGCACGTTTGGGAGTGCGCAGCATGGCGGATGGACCACGTTTGGGAGTGCGCAGCATGGCGGATGGAGCACGTTTGGGAGTGCGCAGCATGGGGGATGCAGCACGATGGGGGGTGCGCAGCATGGGGGATGGAGCACGATGGGAGGTGCACACCTCCCCCCAACACACACACACACGCGCACTGCACAACACACACACACTAGGAATCACAAACAACGCCCTACACAGACACCCACACACACAGACAACGCTGCACACACAAATATACGCACATACTGCACAACACACACATTGCTCAAAACATACCTCCCCCCAAAACACACCACACCCACACAAACCGCACAACACACACACACACACAACGCTACAGACACACAGCGCTCCACAAACAACGCAACACACATACAACACCGCTCTCACCCCCCGCGACACTCAGAACATGTACAGCGCCCTACACAAACACTTGGTAACTACACACAACAACATCTATATATATAACAAAAATCATACATGAACTACACAATACGTAAATTCTAGAATACCCGATGCGTAGAATCGGGCCACCTTCTAGTATATATATATATATATATATATATATATATATATATACACATACACACTATATTATATATACACACACATACATACACACTATATTTTTATATGTATATATATATATATATATATATATATATATACACACACACACACTATATTATATATATACACACACACACACATACTACATTATATATACACACACACTACATTTTATATATATATATATATATATATATACACACATACACACATACATACACACTATATTATATATACACACACATACATACACACTATATTTTTATATATATATATATATATATATATATATATATATATACACACACTATATTATATATATACACACACACACACACATACTACATTATATATACACACACACTATATTATATATATATATATATATATATATATATATATATATATACATACATATACATATATATACACACACACACACACACACACACACTAGCTGTAGTACTCGGCGTTGCCAGAGATAGTAACTGTCTCTCCCTGTCTGTCCCTCTTTGTTTCTATGTCTGCCCCTGTCCCTCTGTTTCTCTCTATCTGCCTGTCTCCGTCTTTGTCTCTAGCTCTCCGTTTCTCTGCCCGTCTGCCTGTCTCCATGTCTTCGTCTGTCTCGCTCTTTGTCTGCCTGTCCCTGTCTGTCTCTTTCCCTGTCTGCCTCTCCCTCTGTTTCTCTCTCTCTATCCATATCTGTCTGTCTCTGTCTCTACTGACATATTACCTCACACATAAGCTTCTTATACTAACAATGTCCTTCATTGCCTATAGCAACCAATCACAGCTCCTATTAATGACCTGTAGCTCCCAGCTCCATTGACTTTAATGGAAGCAGGTTTTTTGGTGAATAACTAAAGTGTGGGGTTAAATTTTCCCCTCAAAACATAGTCTATGACATTCCGTAAGTCATATGAGGCATCTGTGTAAAATTTCATGATTGTAAATGCGACAGTGCGGATTCCTTTAGCGAACATATACACACACATGTACACAAACACACATACACTCAGCTTTATAGTAGTAGATATACAGTATATATATACAGTATATATATATATATATATATATATATTATATATATATATATATATAGCCATGGGACCTCGTGTTGATTACGCCGGACCTGCGGGAGAGTCTAGGGGGTTAATAAAGTGGTGAGAGAGGATGCTTTTAGTATTTTATTCTAAATAACAGATTTTTTTTCTGTGTTTGTGTTTACTTTCACTTACAGATTAGTGATGGGGGTATCTTATAGACGCCTGTCATCACTAATCTAGGGCTTAGTAGCAGCTGTGAGCTGTTATTAACACCTGCTATTACCACAATTGCCACCCCACCAGGGCAACAGGAAGAGCCGGGTAAAGCCCAGAGTGTGTCGCGTCTAATAGATGCAACAATCTTGGGCGGCTGCATGTTGCTAATTTTAGGCTGTGGGGCGGTCCAATAAGCAAGGAGCTCCCCAGTCTGAGAATACCAGCCCCCAGCTGTCTTGCTTGATCTTGGCTGGGTATCAAAATTGGGGAGGACCTCACATCGTTTTTTTAAATTATTTATTTAAATAATTAAAAAAAAGCCACATGGCTGTCCAACAAAAGAAGAGGAACCGCAAGCTGGAGGTTGCAGCCTGTAATCGTGGGCTCTGTGCTGGGTATCATAATGTGGGGGGGCCCTATGCCAATTGTTTATTTTTATACCATGATACTGACCCGCAGATAGAGCCTGTGATTGGTTGCTGGCAGACGCTGTCACACAGGCTGGGGGCACGTCTGACTGCAACCAATCACAGACGCCAGGACGGCCGGTGGGTGGGGAAAGCAGTGCATATGTATGAGCGGTAATGAGGGGCACAGGAAGTGAATGTGTGACCTGGAAGCAGTGTCCAGCCGCCATGAAGGAGCCTAGGTATGAAGAGCTCGCTTCATTCTTATTTTCTTTCTTTTTTTTCTCCAGTGCCGGATCCGGATCAAACACCTGGAATCCCAAATACCTTTGAAACCATGTGGATCCGAACTTTTACAGTCCGGTTCCGCTCATCCCTAATCCTGCATTATGTTACACTGACATCCAGGCTGGACTCAGATGTCTGCCATTATTCGGAGTGTTCACCGCTCTGCTCGCCCCGAGGATGAGCTCCGTTGTCGCTCAGCTTAGGATTTTCTATGCTTTTCCATGCAGAATTTAGGCACCAGATTCAGCACAGAGGACCCTGTGATCAGACCCTAGGAGATTTCAGCTCTGAAGCCCACAGAATTGTGAAGGCGGATCACAATCAGAACCATATAGACACCTTTTATCTCTGTGGTTTGGCGAGGAATATAGACTGAAGTGACTCACGGCTGTTCCCTTGTGACAGGACGGGTATCGCGACGAGCCAAAAACCGCGACAGCGAGGTATTATAAGGCCGGAGGCGCTGTACGCTGCTGCACCTCCGCTCTGCACAGGATGAGGTGGGGAGGGCGCGGACGCTGTGTGTGAGCGCTCTGTGTCTGCAGGAAGTTTACCACTAAGGAAGTTTCCACATGTGTGTGTGGGAAGAGACGGGACTGCACAGCTGCGCTCCCAAACCGACCGGGCAATAAACGCCATTAACACTCCAGCTGCCGGGGGCCCCTCATCTGCAATGTATTACCAGCCAGCGGCGGCACGACCGGAGCAGCGTTCCCTGCTGGATGGAGAGTAGTCTGCTTGCAGTCAGTGACTGGAGACACGCACTGTTTAATAGAGGGTGAATAGGCACTGGGTTTGGTAAATAAATATTCCCAAAAATGTAAGAGATCTTACAGCGGAACCCCATTGTGAGCATAAGGGAGATACGCGTGCCCGACCGCCGCTCCATTCACTGCTGGAGACACCAAGAGCAGCGCTCCCATAGACAATGAATGGAGCTCTGGTCTGGGGATCATTTCGGGGTCCCAGCAGTCAGACCCCGAGTGATTGGTAAGCTATCCTTTGTCCAATGCTTAAGGCACAGCGTATGTTTTTGGAAAGCCCCTCTAATGACCCCGCAGCTGTGAGGTGTCACCCCCCACAGACCCGAGGACAGGATAGCCATAAAAAAGTGTGGGACAATCTCTGTAAAGCCTTATACACTTTAGCTGTATACACCTTGAATCGGTGGATGTTGGCCGACCATCTAATGTGTATGGAGGGGGCATCGCAACTCCTCCCTATGGCAAATATTGGTGTGCAAGAGGAACGAGCATCTGGATTTTGCCTTTCATTCACAAATCAGCTCATTATAAGCTGATTTTTCAGCAGATTTGGCCATGGATTTCCCTCTACTCTACAAGCATGGTTGCTCAGTGGTGAGCGCTGTACGATGGCTCAATGGTTAGCACTGTACGTTGGCTCAGTGGTTAGCATGGTATGTTGGCTCCTGGTTAGCTCAGTACAATGGCTCAGTGGTTATCATTGTACGGTGGCTCAGTGGTTACCACTGCACAGTGGCTTAGTGATTAACACTGCACAGTGAAGCTAGCTCAGTGGTTAGTGCCGTACGGTGGCTTAGAGGTTATCACAGTACGGTGGCACAGTGGTTAGCACAGTACGGGTGGATCAGTGGTTAGCACTGCAGTTTTGCAGCGCCGTGGTCCT